>NW_027671616.1:0-267500 GCF_964165515.1 Mesoplodon bidens | reverse complement strand
TCTGTCTCTCCAAGTTGGGAGATTGATAGTAAAGCAGTTGGAAAGTCAAACCGGAGCACCAGGAGAGGGACTACTCGTTGAGTTTTAGAAACCTTTTGTATTCACAGTGTGTCCATTCTCTAGGTTTCCCGTAGATGTTATAGCTGTAGTAATATTCCCTTCAACCTGGAGAGTTGGGACCCATGGAATGGGGACCATGCATTTTTGCTTTAAAGGGTCTGCATTTGCTCAACCAATCTCACCAATCCTCTCAGTCCCAAGTGTCCAGCCTTATGCCACATCCAGCTGTCATTATAGACAGGGTTTTTCCAAGTTTCATCAGAGACCCTGAAGGAAATGTAAAGAATTTCCCTGATTTTTGGTTTTGTTTTTGAAATTCCTTTTTATAGTGGGTTTGAGCTGATTCGCTCTGCCATGTTTATGCCAGTCTAGACACACTTGATTCCCTTACAGAGACATATCAATACATAGGTTTTAAGATTCTTACTAGTCAGATCTATTCCTCTGCGGTAAATATGGGGTTTTGAGTCCCTTTCACTGAGGAAGGTGTAGGTCTTGTCTATTCCACAGTTGGTTTTGGAAATGGTACCTGTGCTTATATCAAACTCTGGTTTTATGCATCACCCCACCTCTCCTTTCCCCTTAAGCAGGCATAAGAGTGTTTTCTAAATGTGAGACTCTGTTCTCTTTCCTAACTCAGTTCATGTGTAGCCATGTTTACAGGATCTTCATAAGTCATATCTTATGATAAGTTTCTTTTTCTGTGTGACTTATTTCACTTAGAATCATCGTACCTGAATCCACTCACTTTGCTGCTCCTGGTCTTATGACATTGATTTCATGGCTGGGGGATATTCCATCGGACATAAATACCACAGTTTTTTGAACCATTTTTATATTTCCTGGGATATTTAAGGTGTACCCAAGTTGAGGTTCTTGTAAGCAGTGCAGCCTTAAATTTGGGGGTGGCTCTGTCTTATTGATTTTCAGTTTTCCCAATGTATATTCCCTAGACCGGAAGTTCCCTTGTCTCTGTAGCTCTGTTGATTACTTGTTTTAGGGAACACAATGCATTCCTCCAGTGAGACAGTTGGCAATTTACATCCCGCCCATCAGCATAACAAGGCTCCCTGTTCTCCAGGTCCTGTCTTGCCTTTCTGGTTTTTACACATTTTGTGGATGTCCCTTTTGACCGGTGGGAAGTGATACTTCTTTGTAGTGCAGATTTGCATTGCCCGCTTGCTTGTTTGGCCAATAATGTGTATGCGTTTTCTCCTGAATATATTCAGGAGAAAACGCATACGCCCTTTTCGGCCAACTGCGTCATTGTCGAAGTTGTGCCCCTCTTCCTGTGCTTTAAAGGCGATTCCAACGTACCTCTTGAAATCTGTTTCCTGCTATTCTGCCTGGCTTTCAAGTCTGCCTCGTTGCCTTCCCTCAACAGATTTTTGGATGATAGTTGTCCTTTATTACTCTGCCAGTTTGTGAATTGCTGTGGCCCTGAGCTCCATTTTCCAACTCTTTTTTTGTGAGCTGTACGCAAGTCCAAAATTTTGGTTCAGGACCTATACTGGTTCCCGGTGGGTGGCTGAGACTCTGGTTAATTCTTCTTCCTGCCGGGAAATTAGAGTGACATGTGCCCGTCCAAATGCCTAACAGTAACTCTCTCATTGGTTCTTCCTCTTCCCTTCCATCCTCTGCCATATTGGCAACCTGTGCGAACCAGGAGGTTAAAGGGGCTGTCTCTCCAAGTTGGGAGATTGATAGTAAAGCAGTTGGAAAGTCAAACCGGAGCAGCAGGAGAGGGACTACTCGTTGAGTTTTAGAAACCTTTTGTATTCACAGTGTGTCCATTCTCTAGGTTTCCCGTACATGTTATAGCTGTAGTAATATTCCCTTCAACCTGGAGAGTTGGGACCCATGGAATGGGGGCCATGCATTTTTGCTTTAAAGGGTCTGCATTTGCTCACCCAATCTCACCAATCCTCTCAGTCCCAAGTGTCCAGCCTTATGCCACTTCCAGCTGTCATTTTAGACAGGGTTTTTCCAGGTTTCATCAGAGACCCTGAAGGAAATGTAAAGAATTTCCCTGTTTTTTGGTTTTGTTTTTGAAATTCCTTTTTAGAGTGGGTTTGAGCTCATTCTCGCTGCCATGTTTATGCCAGTCTAGACACACTTGATTCCCTTACAGAGACATATCAATACATAGGTTTTAAGATTCTTACTAGTCAGATCTATTCCTCTGCGGGAAATATGGGGTTTTGAGTCCCTTTCACTGAGGAAGGTGTAGGTCTTGTCTATTCCACAGTTGGTTTTGGAAATGGTACCTGTGCTTATATCAAACTCTGGTTTTATGCATCACCCCACCTCTCCTTTCCCCTTAAGCAGGCATAAGAGTGTTTTCTAAATGTGAGACTCTGTTCTCTTTCCTAACTCAGTTCATGTGTAGCCATGTTTACAGGATCTTTATAAGTGATATCTTATGATAAGTTTCTTTTTCTGTGTGACTTATTTCACTTAGAATCATCGTACCTGAATCCACTCACTTTGCTGCTCCTGGTCTTATGACATTGATTTCATGGCTGAGGGATATTCCATCGGACATAAATACCACAGTTTTTTGAACCATTTTTATATTTCCTGGGATATTTAAGGTGTACCCAAGTTGAGGTTCTTGTAAGCAGTGCAGCCCTAAATTTGGGGGTGGCTCTGTCTTATTGATTTTCAGTTTTCCCAATGTATATTCCCTAGACTGGAACTGCCCTTGGCTCTGTAGCTCTGTTGTTTACTTGTTTTAGGGAACGCAATGCACTCCTCCAGTGAGGCAGTTGGCAATTTACATCCCGCCCATCAGCATAACAAGGCTCCCTGTTCTCCAGGGCCTGTCTTGCCTTTCTGGTTTTTACACATTTTGTGGATGTCCCTTTTGACCGGTGGGAAGTGATACTTCTTTGTAGTGCAGATTTGCATTGCCCGCTTGCTTGTTTGGCCAAAAAGGGCGTATGCGTTTTCTCCTGAATATATTCAGGAGAAAACGCATACGCCCTTCTTGGCCAACTGCGTCATTGTCGAAGTTGTGCCCCTCTTCCTGTGCTTTCAAGGCGATTCCAACGTACCTCTTGAAATCTGTTTCCTGCTATTCTGCCTGGCATTCAAGTCTGCCTCGTTGCCTTCCCTCAACAGATTTTGGGACGATAGTTGTCCTTTATTACTCTGCCAGTTTGTGAATTGCTGTGGCCCTGAGCTCCATTTTCCAACTCGTTTTTTGTGAGCTGTACGCAAGTCCAAAATTTTGGTTCAGGACCTATACTGGTTCCCGGTGGGTGGCTGAGACTCTGGTTAATTCTTCTTCCTGCCGGGAAATTAGAGTGACATGTGCCCGTCCAAATGCCTAACAGTAACTCTCTCATTGGTTCTCCCTCTTCCCTTCCATCCTCTGCCAAATTGGCAACCTGTGCGAACCAGGAGGTTAAAGGGGCTGTCTCTCCAAGTTGGGAGATTGATAGTAAAGCAGTTGGAAAGTCAAACCGGAGCACCAGGAGAGGGACTACTCATTGAGTTTTAGAAACCTTTTGTATTCACAGTGTGTCCATTCTCTAGGTTTCCCGTACATGTTATAGCTGTAGTAATATTCCCTTCAACCTGGAGAGTTGGGACCCATGGAATGGGGGCCATGCATTTTTGCTTTAAAGGGTCTGCATTTGCTCACCCAATCTCACCAATCCTCTCAGTCCCAAGTGTCCAGCCTTATGCCACATCCAGCTGTCATTTTAGATAGGGTCATTTCAGGTTTCATCAGAGACCCTGAAGGAAATGGAAAGAATTTCCCTGTTTTTTGGTTTTGTTTTTGAAATTCATTTTTATAGTGGGTTTGAGCTGATTCTCTCTGCCATGTCTATGCCAGTCTAGACACACTTGATTCCCTTACAGAGAAATATCAATACATAGGTTTTAAGATTCTTACTAGTCAGATCTATTCCTCTGCGGGAAATATGGGGTTTTGAGTCCCTTTCACTGAGGAAGTTGTAATTCTTGTCTATTCCACAGTTGGTTTTGGAAATGGTACCTGTGCTTATATCAAACTCTGGTTTTATGAATCACCCCACCTCTCCTTTCCCCTTAAGCAGGCATAAGAGTGTTTTATAAATGTGAGACTCTGGTCTCTTTCCTAACTCAGTTCATGTTTAGCCATGTTTACAGGGTCTTCATAAGTCATATCTTATGATAAGTTTCTTTTTCTGTGTGACTTATTTCACTTAGAATCATCGTACCTGAATCCACTCACTTTGCTGCTCCTGGTCTTATGACATTGATTTCATGGCTGAGGGATATTCCATCGGACATAAATACCACAGTTTTTTGAACCATTTTTATATTTCCTGGTATATTTAAGGTGTACCCAAGTTGAGTTTCTTGTAAGCAGTGCAGCCCTAAATTTGGGGGTGGCTCTGTCTTATTGATTTTCAGTTTTCCCAATGTATATTCCCTAGACTGGAAGTGCCCTTGGCTCTGTAGCTCTGTTGTTTAGTTGTTTTAGGGAACGCAATGGACTCCTCCAGTGAGGCAGTTGGCAATTTACATCCCGCCCATCAGCATAACAAGGCTCCCTGTTCTCCAGGGCCTCTCTTGCCTTTCTGGTTTTTACACATTTTTTGGATGTCCCTTTTGACCGGTGGGAAGTGATACTTCTTTGTAGTGCAGATTTGCATTGCCCGCTTGCTTGTTTGGCCAAAAAGGGCTTTTGCGTTTTCTCCTGAATATATTCAGGAGAAAACGCATACGCCCTTTTTGGCCAACTGTGTCACTGTCTAAGTTGTGCCCCTCTTCCTGTGCTTTAAAGGCGATTCCAACGTACCTCTTGAAATCTGTTTCCTGCTATTCTGCCTGGCTTTCAAGTCTGCCTCGTTGCCTGCCCTCAACAGATTTTTGGACGATAGTTGTCCTTTATTACTCTGCCAGTTTGTGAATTGCTGTGGCCCTGAGCTCCATTTTCCAACTCGTTTTTTGTGAGCTGTACGCAAGTCCAAAATTTTGGTTCAGGACCTATACTGGTTCCCGGTGGGTGGCTGAGACTCTGGTTAATTCTTCTTCCTGCCGGGAAATTAGAGTGACATGTGCCCGTCCAAATGCCTAACAGCTACTCTCTCATTGGTTCTCCCTCTTCCCTTCCATCCTCTGCCAAATTGGCAACCTGTGCGAACCAGGAGGTTAAAGGGGCTGTCTCTCAAGTTGGGAGATTGATAGGAAAGCAGTTGGAAAGTCAAGCCGGAGCACCAGGAGAGGGACTACTCGTTGAGTTTTAGAAACCTTTTGTATTCACAGTGTGTCCATTCTCTAGGTTTCCCGTACATGTTATAGCTGTAGTAATATTCCCTTCAACCTGGAGAGTTGGGACCCATGGAATGGTGGCCATGCATTTTTGCTTTAAAGGGTCTGCATTTGCTCACCCAATCTCACCAATCCTCTCAGTCCCAAGTGTCCAGCCTTATGCCACATCCAGCTGTCATTGTAGACAGGGTTTTTCCAGGTTTCATCAGAGACCCTGAAGGAAATGTAAAGAATTTCCCTGTTTTTTGGTTTTGTTTCTGAAATTCCTTTTTATAGTGGGTTTGAGCTGATTCTCTCTGCCATGTTTATGCCAGTCTAGACACACTTGATTCCCTTACAGAGACATATCAATACATAGGTTTTAAGATTCTTACTAGTCAGAACTATTCCTCTGTGGGAAATATATATTTTGAGTCCCTTTCACTGAGGAAGGTGTAGGTCTTGTCTATTCCACAGTTGGTTTTGGAAATGGTACCTGTGCTTATATCAAACTCTGGTTTTATGCATCACCCCACCTCTCCTTTCCCCTTAAGCAGGCATAAGAGTGTTTTCTAAATGTGAGACTCTGGTCTCTTTCCTAACTCAGTTCATGTGTAGCCATGTTTTCAGGATCTTCATAAGTCATATCTTATGATAAGTTTCTTTTTCTGTGTGACTTATTTCACTTAGAATCATCGTACCTGAATCCACTCACTTTGTTGCTCCTGGTCTTATGACATTGATTTCATGGCTGAGGGATATTCCATCGGACATAAATACCACAGTTTTTTGAACCAATTTTATATTTCCTGGGATAGTTAAGTTGTACCCAAGTTGAGGTTCTTGTAAGCAGTACAGCCCTAAATTTGGGGGTGGCTCTGTCTTATTGAATTTCAGTTTTCCCAATGTATATTCCCTAGACTGGAAGTGCCCTTGGCTCTGTAGCTCTGTTGTTTACTTGTTTTAGGGAACGCAATGCACTCCTCCAGTGAGGCAGTTGGCAATTTACATCCCGCCCATCAGCATAACAAGGCTCCCTGTTCTCCAGGGTCTCTCTTGCCTTTCTGGTTTTTACACACTTTGTGGATGTCCCTTTTGACCGATGGGAAGTGATACTTCTTTGTAGTGCAAATTTGCATTGCCCGCTTGCTTGTTTGGCCAAAAAGGGCGTATGCGTTTTCTCCTGAATATATTCAGGAGAAAACGCATACGCCCTTTTTGGCCAACTGTGTCATTGTCGAAGTTGTGCTCCTCTTCCTGTGCTTTCAAGGCGATTCCAACGTACCTCTTGAAATCTGTTTCCTGCTATTCTTCCTGGCTTTCAAGTCTGCCTCGTTGCCTTCCCTCAACAGATTTTTGGACGATAATTGTCCTTTATTACTCTGCCAGTTTGTGAATTGCTGTGGCCCTGAGCTCCATTTTCCAACTCGTTTTTTGTGAGCTGTACGCAAGTCCAAAATTTTGGTTCAGGACCTATACTGGTTCCCGGTGGGTGGCTGAGACTCTGGTTAATTCTTCTTCCTGCCGGGAAATTAGAGTGACATGTGCCCGTCCAAATGCCTAACAGTAACTCTCTCATTGGTTCTCCCTCTTCCCTTCCATCCTCTGCCAAATTGGCAACCTGTGCGAACCAGGAGGTTAAAGGGGCTGTCTCTCCAAGTTGGGAGATTGATAGTAAAGCAGTTGGAAAGTCAAACCGGAGCACCAGGAGAGGGACTACTCGTTGAGTTTTAGAAACCTTTTGTATTCACAGTGTGTCCATTCGCTAGGTTTCCCGTACATGTTATAGCTGTAGTAATATTCCATTCAACCTGGAGAGTTGGGACCCATGGAATGGGGGCCATGCATTTTTGCTTTAAAGGGTCTGCATTTGCTCACCCAATCTCACCAATCCTCTCAGTCCCAAGTGTCCAGCCTTATGCCACATCCAGCTGTCATTGTAGACAGGGTTTTTCCAGGTTTCATCAGAGACCCTGAAGGAAATGGAAAGAATTTCCCTGTTTTTTGGTTTTGTTTTTGAAATTCCTTTTTATAGTGTGTTTGAGCTGATTCTCTCTGCCATGTGTATGCCAGTCTAGACACACTTGATTCCCTTACAGAGACATATAAATACATAGGTTTTAAGATTCTTACTAGTCAGATCTATTCCTCTGCGGGAAATATGGGGTTTTGAGTCCCTTTCACTGAGGAAGGTGTAGGTCTTGTCTATTCCACAGTTGGTTTTGGAAATGGTACCTGTGCTTATATCAAACTCTGGTTTTATGAATCACCCCACCTCTCCTTTCCCCTTAAGCAGGCATAAGAGTGTTTTCTAAATGTGAGACTCTGTTCTCTTTCCTAACTCAGTTCATGTGTAGCCATGTTTACAGGATCTTCATAAGTCATATCTTATGATAAGTTTCTTTTTCTGTGTGACTTATTTCACTTAGAATCATCGCACCTGAATCCACTCACTTTGCTGCTCCTGGTCTTATGACATTGATTTCATGGCTGAGGGATATTCCATCGGACATAAATACCACAGTTTTTTGAACCATTTTTATATTTCCTGGGATATTTAAGGTGTACGCAAGTTGAGGTTCTTGTAAGCAGTGCAGCCCTAAATTTGGGGGTGGCTCTGTCTTATTGATTTTCAGTTTTCCCAATGTATATTCCCTAGACTGGAAGTGCCCTTGGCTCTGTAGCTCTGTTGTTTACTTGTTTTAGGGAACGCAATGCACTCCTCCCGTGAGGCAGTTGGCAATTTACATCCCGCCCATCAGCATAACAAACTCCCTGTTCTCCAGGGCCAGTCTTGCCTTTCTGGTTTTTACACATTTTGTGGATGTCCCTTTTGACCGGTGGGACGGGATACTTCTTTGTAGTGCAGATTTGCATTGCCCGCTTGCTTGTTTGGCCAAAAAGGGCGTATGCGTTTTCTCCTGAATATATTCAGGAGAAAACGCATACGCCCTTTTTGGCCAACTGCGTCATTGTCGAAATTGTGCCCCTCTTCCTGTGCTTTAAAGGCGATTCCAACGTACCTCTTGAAATCTGTTTCCTGCTATTGTGCCTGGCTTTCAAGTCTGCCTCGTTGCCTTCCCTCAACAGATTTTTGGACGATAGTTGTCCTTTATTACTCTGCAATTTGTGAATTGCTGTGGCCCTGAGCTCCATTTTCCAACTCGTTTTTTGTGAGCTGTATGCAAGTCCAAAATTTTGGTTCAGGACCTATACTGGTTCCCGGTGGGTGGCTGAGACTCTGGTTAATTCTTCTTCCTGCCGGAAAATTAGAGTGACATGTGCCCGTCCAAATGCCTAACAGTAACTCTCTCATTGGTTCTCCCTCTTCCCTTCCATCCTCTGCCAAATTGGCAACCTGTGCGAACCAGGAGGTTAAAGGGGCTGTCTCTCCAAGTTGGGAGATTGATAGTAAAGCAGTTGGAAAGTCAAACCGGAGCACCAGGAGAGGGACTACTCGTTGACTTTTAGAAACCTTTTGTATTCACAGTGTGTCCATTCTCTAGGTTTCCCGTACATGTTATAGCTGTAGTAATATTCCCTTCAACCTGGATAGTTGAGACCCAAGGAATGGGGGCCAAGCATTTTTGCTTTAAAGGGTCTGCATTTGCTAACCCAATCTCAACAATCCTCTCAGTCCCAAGTGTCCAGCCTTATGCCACATCCAGCTGTCATTGTAGACATGGTTTTTCCAGGTTTCATCAGAGACCCTGAAGGAAATGGAAAGAATTTCCCTGTTTTTTGGTTTTGTTTTTGAAATTCCTTTTTATAGTGGGTTTGAGCTGATTCTCTCTGCCATGTGTATGCCAATCTAGACACACTTGATTCCCTTACAGAGACATATCAATACATAGGTTTTAAGATTCTTACTAGTCAGATCTATTCCTCTGCGGGAAATATGGTGTTTTGACTCCCTTTCACTGAGGAAGGTGTAGGTCTTGTCTATTCCACAGTTGGTTTTGGAAATGGTACCTGTGCTTATATCAAACTCTGGTTTTATGAATCACCCCACCTCTCCTTTCCCCTTAAGCAGGCATAAGAGTGTTTTCTAAATGTGAGACTCTGGTCTCTTTCCTAACTCAGTTCATGTGTAGCCATGTTTACAGGATCTTCATAAGTCATATCTTATGATAAGTTTCTTTTTCTGTGTGACTTATTTCACTTAGAATCATCGTACCTGAATCCACTCACTTTGCTGCTCCTGGTCTTATGACATTGATTTCATGGCTGAGGGATATTCCATCGGACATAAATACCGCAGTTTTTTGAACCATTTTTATATTTCCTGGGATATTTAAGGTGTACCCAAGTTGAGGTTCTTGTAAGCAGTGCAGCCCTAAATTTGGGGGTGGCTCTGTCTTATTGATTTTCAGTTTTCCCAATGTATATTCCCTAGACTGGAAGTGCCCTTGGCTCTGTAGCGCTGTTGTTTACTTGTTTTAGGGAACGCAATGCACTCCTCCCGTGAGGCAGTTGGCCATTTACATCCCGCCCATCAGCATAACAAACTCCCTGTTCTCCAGGGCCAGTCTTGCCTTTCTGGTTTTTACACATTTTGTGGATGTCCCTTTTGACCGGTGGGACGGGATACTTCTTTGTAGTGCAGATTTGCATTGCCCGCTTGCTTGTTTGGCCAAAAAGGGCGTATGCGTTTTCTCCTGAATATATTCAGGAGAAAACGCATACGCCCTTTTTGGCCAACTGCGTCATTGTCGAAATTGTGCCCCTCTTCCTGTGCTTTAAAGGCGATTCCAACGTACCTCTTGAAATCTGTTTCCTGCTATTGTGCCTGGCTTTCAAGTCTGCCTCGTTGCCTTCCCTCAACAGATTTTTGGACGATAGTTGTCCTTTATTACTCTGCCAGTTTGTGAATTGCTGTGACCCTGAGCTCCATTTTCCAACTCGTTTTTTGTGAGCTGTATGCAAGTCCAAAATTTTGGTTCAGGACCTATACTGGTTCACGGTGGGTGGCTGAGACTCTGGTTAATTCTTCTTCCTGCCGGGAAATTAGAGTGACATATGCCCGTCCAAATGCCTAACAGTAACTCTCTCATTGGTTCTCCCTCTTCCCTTCCATCCTCTGCCAAATTGGCAACCTGTGCGAACCAGGAGGTTAAAGGGGCTGTCTCTCCAAGTTGGGAGATTGATAGTAAAGCAGTTGGAAAGTCAAACCGGAGCACCAGGAGAGGGACTACTCGTTGACTTTTAGAAACCTTTTGTATTCACAGTGTGTCCATTCTCTAGGTTTCCCGTACATGTTATAGCTGTAGTAATATTCCCTTCAACCTGGAGAGTTGGGACCCATGGAATGGGGGCCATGCATTTTTGCTTTAAAGGGTCCGCATTTGCTCACCAAATCTCACCAGTCCTCTCAGTCCCAAGTGTCCAGCCTTATGCCACATCCAGCTGTCATTGTAGACATGGTTTTTCCAGGTTTCATCAGAGACCCTGAAGGAAATGGAAAGAATTTCCCTGTTTTTTGGTTTGTTTTTGAAATTCCTTTTAATAGTGGGTTTGAGCTGATTCTCTCTGCCATGTGTATGCCAGTCTAGACTCACTTGATTCCCTTACAGAGACATATCAATACATAGGTTTTAAGATTCTTACTAGACAGATCTATTCCTCTGCGGGAAATATGGGGTTTTGAGTCCCTTTCACTGAGGAAGGTGTAGGTCTTGTCTATTCCACAGTTGGTTTTGGAAATGGTACCTGTGCTTATATCAAACTCTGGTTTTATGAATCACCCCACCTCTCCTTTCCCCTTAAGCAGGCATAAGAGTGTTTTCTAAATGTGAGACTCTGGTCTCTTTCCTAACTCAGTTCATGTGTAGCCATGTTTACAGGATCTTCATAAGTCATATCTTATGATAAGTTTCTTTTTCTGTGTGACTTATTTCACTTAGAATCATCGTACCTGAATCCACTCACTTTGTTGCTCCTGGTCTTATGACATTGATTTCATGGCTGAGGGATATTCCATCGGACATAAATACCACAGTTTTTTGAACCAATTTTATATTTCCTGGGATAGTTAAGTTGTACCCAAGTTGAGGTTCTTGTAAGCAGTACAGCCCTAAATTTGGGGGTGACTCTGTCTTATTGATTTTCAGTTTTCCCAATGTATATTCCCTAGACTGGAAGTGCCCTTGGCTCTGTAGCTCTGTTGTTTACTTGTTTTAGGGAACGCAATGCACTCCTCCAGTGAGGCAGTTGGCAATTTACATCCCGCCCATCAGCATAACAAGGCTCCCGGTTCTCCAGGGTCTCTCTTGCCTTTCTGGTTTTTACACACTTTGTGGATGTCCCTTTTGACCGATGGGAAGTGATACTTCTTTGTAGTGCAAATTAGCATTGCCCGCTTGCTTGTTTGGCCAAAAAGGGCGTATGCGTTTTCTCCTGAATATATTCAGGAGAAAACGCATACACCCTTTTTGGCCAACTGTGTCATTGTCGAAGTTGTGCCCCTCTTCCTGTGCTTTCAAGGCGATTCCAACGTACCTCTTGAAATCTGTTTCCTGCTATTCTGCCTGGCTTTCAAGTCTGCCTCGTTGCCTTCCCTCAACAGATTTTTGGACGATAATTGTCCTTTATTACTCTGCCAGTTTGTGAATTGCTGTGGCCCTGAGCTCCATTTTCCAACTCGTTTTTTGTGAGCTGTACGCAAGTCCAAAATTTTGGTTCAGGACCTATACTGGTTCCCGGTGGGTGGCTGAGACTCTGGTTAATTCTTCTTCCTGCCGGGAAATTAGAGTGACATGTGCCCGTCCAAATGCCTAACAGTAACTCTCTCATTGGTTCTCCCACTTCCCTTCCATCCTCTGCCAAATTGGCAACCTGTGCGAACCAGGAGGTTAAAGGGGCTGTCTCTCCAAGTTGGGAGATTGATAGTAAAGCAGTTGGAAAGTCAAACCGGAGCACCAGGAGAGGGACTACTCGTTGAGTTTTAGAAACCTTTTGTATTCACAGTGTGTCCATTCGCTAGGTTTCCCGTACATGTTATAGCTGTAGTAATATTCCATTCAACCTGGAGAGTTGGGACCCATGGAATGGGGGCCATGCATTTTTCCTTTAAAGGGTCTGCATTTGCTCACCCAATCTCACCAATCCTCTCAGTCCCAAGTGTCCAGCCTTATGCCACATCCAGCTGTCATTGTAGACAGGGTTTTTCCAGGTTTCATCAGAGACCCTGAAGGAAATGGAAAGAATTTCCCTGTTTTTTGGTTTTGTTTTTGAAATTCCTTTTTATAGTGTGTTTGAGCTGATTCTCTCTGCCATGTGTATGCCAATCTAGACACACTTGATTCCCTTACAGAGACATATCAATACATAGTTTTTAAGATTCTTACTAGTCAGATCTATTCCTCTGCGGGAAATATGGGGTTTTGAGTCCCTTTCACTGAGGAAGGTGTAGGTCTTGTCTATTCCACAGTTGGGTTTGGAAATGGTACCTGTGCTTATATCAAACTCTGGTTTTATGAATCACCCCACCTCTCCTTTCCCCTTAAGCAGGCATAAGAGTGTTTTCTAAATGTGAGACTCTGGTCTCTTTCCTAACTCAGTTCATGTGTAGCCATGTTTACAGGATCTTCATAAGTCATATCTTATGATAAGTTTCTTTTTCTGTGTGACTTATTTCACTTAGAATCATCGCACCTGAATCCACTCACTTTGCTGCTCCTGGTCTTATGACATTGATTTCATGGCTGAGGGATATTCCATCGGACATAAATACCACAGTTTTTTGAACCATTTTTATATTTCCTGGGATATTTAAGGTGTACCCAAGTTGAGGTTCTTGTAAGCAGTGCAGCCCTAAATTTGGGGGTGGCTCTGTCTTATTGATTTTCAGTTTTCCCAATGTATATTCCCTAGACTGGAAGTGCCCTTGGCTCTGTAGCTCTGTTGTTTACTTGTTTTAGGGAACGCAATGCACTCCTCCCGTGAGGCAGTTGGCAATTTACATCCCGCCCATCAGCATAACAAACTCCCTGTTCTCCAGGGCCAGTCTTGCCTTTCTGGTTTTTACACATTTTGTGGATGTCCCTTTTGACCGGTGGGACGGGATACTTCTTTGTAGTGCAGATTTGCATTGCCCGCTTGCTTGTTTGGCCAAAAAGGGCGTATGCGTTTTCTCCTGAATATATTCAGGAGAAAACGCATACGCCCTTTTTGGCCAACTGCGTCATTGTCGAAATTGTGCCCCTCTTCCTGTGCTTTAAAGGCGATTCCAACGTACCTCTTGAAATCTGTTTCCTGCTATTGTGCCTGGCTTTCAAGTCTGCCTCGTTGCCTTCCCTCAACAGATTTTTGGACGATAGTTGTCCTTTATTACTCTGCAATTTGTGAATTGCTGTGGCCCTGAGCTCCATTTTCCAACTCGTTTTTTGTGAGCTGTATGCAAGTCCAAAATTTTGGTTCAGGACCTATACTGGTTCCCGGTGGGTGGCTGAGACTCTGGTTAATTCTTCTTCCTGCCGGAAAATTAGAGTGACATGTGCCCGTCCAAATGCCTAACAGTAACTCTCTCATTGGTTCTCCCTCTTCCCTTCCATCCTCTGCCAAATTGGCAACCTGTGCGAACCAGGAGGTTAAAGGGGCTGTCTCTCCAAGTTGGGAGATTGATAGTAAAGCAGTTGGAAAGTCAAACCGGAGCACCAGGAGAGGGACTACTCGTTGACTTTTAGAAACCTTTTGTATTCACAGTGTGTCCATTCTCTAGGTTTCCCGTACATGTTATAGCTGTAGTAATATTCCCTTCAACCTGGATAGTTGAGACCCAAGGAATGGGGGCCAAGCATTTTTGCTTTAAAGGGTCTGCATTTGCTAACCCAATCTCAACAATCCTCTCAGTCCCAAGTGTCCAGCCTTATGCCACATCCAGCTGTCATTGTAGACATGGTTTTTCCAGGTTTCATCAGAGACCCTGAAGGAAATGGAAAGAATTTCCCTGTTTTTTGGTTTTGTTTTTGAAATTCCTTTTTATAGTGGGTTTGAGCTGATTCTCTCTGCCATGTGTATGCCAATCTAGACACACTTGATTCCCTTACAGAGACATATCAATACATAGGTTTTAAGATTCTTACTAGTCAGATCTATTCCTCTGCGGGAAATATGGTGTTTTGACTCCCTTTCACTGAGGAAGGTGTAGGTCTTGTCTATTCCACAGTTGGTTTTGGAAATGGTACCTGTGCTTATATCAAACTCTGGTTTTATGAATCACCCCACCTCTCCTTTCCCCTTAAGCAGGCATAAGAGTGTTTTCTAAATGTGAGACTCTGGTCTCTTTCCTAACTCAGTTCATGTGTAGCCATGTTTACAGGATCTTCATAAGTCATATCTTATGATAAGTTTCTTTTTCTGTGTGACTTATTTCACTTAGAATCATCGTACCTGAATCCACTCACTTTGCTGCTCCTGGTCTTATGACATTGATTTCATGGCTGAGGGATATTCCATCGGACATAAATACCGCAGTTTTTTGAACCATTTTTATATTTCCTGGGATATTTAAGGTGTACCCAAGTTGAGGTTCTTGTAAGCAGTGCAGCCCTAAATTTGGGGGTGGCTCTGTCTTATTGATTTTCAGTTTTCCCAATGTATATTCCCTAGACTGGAAGTGCCCTTGGCTCTGTAGCGCTGTTGTTTACTTGTTTTAGGGAACGCAATGCACTCCTCCCGTGAGGCAGTTGGCCATTTACATCCCGCCCATCAGCATAACAAACTCCCTGTTCTCCAGGGCCAGTCTTGCCTTTCTGGTTTTTACACATTTTGTGGATGTCCCTTTTGACCGGTGGGACGGGATACTTCTTTGTAGTGCAGATTTGCATTGCCCGCTTGCTTGTTTGGCCAAAAAGGGCGTATGCGTTTTCTCCTGAATATATTCAGGAGAAAACGCATACGCCCTTTTTGGCCAACTGCGTCATTGTCGAATTTGTGCCCCTCTTCCTGTGCTTTAAAGGCGATTCCAACGTACCTCTTGAAATCTGTTTCCTGCTATTGTGCCTGGCTTTCAAGTCTGCCTCGTTGCCTTCCCTCAACAGATTTTTGGACGATAGTTGTCCTTTATTACTCTGCCTGTTTGTGAATTGCTGTGACCCTGAGCTCCATTTTCCAACTCGTTTTTTGTGAGCTGTATGCAAGTCCAAAATTTTGGTTCAGGACCTATACTGGTTCACGGTGGGTGGCTGAGACTCTGGTTAATTCTTCTTCCTGCCGGGAAATTAGAGTGACATATGCCCGTCCAAATGCCTAACAGTAACTCTCTCATTGGTTCTCCCTCTTCCCTTCCATCCTCTGCCAAATTGGCAACCTGTGCGAACCAGGAGGTTAAAGGGGCTGTCTCTCCAAGTTGGGAGATTGATAGTAAAGCAGTTGGAAAGTCAAACCGGAGCACCAGGAGAGGGACTACTCGTTGACTTTTAGAAACCTTTTGTATTCACAGTGTGTCCATTCTCTAGGTTTCCCGTACATGTTATAGCTGTAGTAATATTCCCTTCAACCTGGAGAGTTGGGACCCATGGAATGGGGGCCATGCATTTTTGCTTTAAAGGGTCCGCATTTGCTCACCAAATCTCACCAGTCCTCTCAGTCCCAAGTGTCCAGCCTTATGCCACATCCAGCTGTCATTGTAGACATGGTTTTTCCAGGTTTCATCAGAGACCCTGAAGGAAATGGAAAGAATTTCCCTGTTTTTTGGTTTGTTTTTGAAATTCCTTTTAATAGTGGGTTTGAGCTGATTCTCTCTGCCATGTGTATGCCAGTCTAGACTCACTTGATTCCCTTACAGAGACATATCAATACATAGGTTTTAAGATTCTTACTAGACAGATCTATTCCTCTGCGGGAAATATGGGGTTTTGAGTCCCTTTCACTGAGGAAGGTGTAGGTCTTGTCTATTCCACAGTTGGTTTTGGAAATGGTACCTGTGCTTATATCAAACTCTGGTTTTATGAATCACCCCACCTCTCCTTTCCCCTTAAGCAGGCATAAGAGTGTTTTCTAAATGTGAGACTCTGGTCTCTTTCCTAACTCAGTTCATGTGTAGCCATGTTTACAGGATCTTCATAAGTCATATCTTATGATAAGTTTCTTTTTCTGTGTGACTTATTTCACTTAGAATCATCGTACCTGAATCCACTCACTTTGTTGCTCCTGGTCTTATGACATTGATTTCATGGCTGAGGAATATTCCATCGGACATAAATACCACAGTTTTTTGAACCAATTTTATATTTCCTGGGATAGTTAAGTTGTACCCAAGTTGAGGTTCTTGTAAGCAGTACAGCCCTAAATTTGGGGGTGACTCTGTCTTATTGATTTTCAGTTTTCCCAATGTATATTCCCTAGACTGGAAGTGCCCTTGGCTCTGTAGCTCTGTTGTTTACTTGTTTTAGGGAACGCAATGCACTCCTCCAGTGAGGCAGTTGGCAATTTACATCCCGCCCATCAGCATAACAAGGCTCCCGGTTCTCCAGGGTCTCTCTTGCCTTTCTGGTTTTTACACACTTTGTGGATGTCCCTTTTGACCGATGGGAAGTGATACTTCTTTGTAGTGCAAATTTGCATTGCCCGCTTGCTTGTTTGGCCAAAAAGGGCGTATGCGTTTTCTCCTGAATATATTCAGGAGAAAACGCATACACCCTTTTTGGCCAACTGTGTCATTGTCGAAGTTGTGCCCCTCTTCCTGTGCTTTCAAGGCGATTCCAACGTACCTCTTGAAATCTGTTTCCTGCTATTCTGCCTGGCTTTCAAGTCTGCCTCGTTGCCTTCCCTCAACAGATTTTTGGACGATAATTGTCCTTTATTACTCTGCCAGTTTGTGAATTGCTGTGGCCCTGAGCTCCATTTTCCAACTCGTTTTTTGTGAGCTGTACGCAAGTCCAAAATTTTGGTTCAGGACCTATACTGGTTCCCGGTGGGTGGCTGAGACTCTGGTTAATTCTTCTTCCTGCCGGGAAATTAGAGTGACATGTGCCCGTCCAAATGCCTAACAGTAACTCTCTCATTGGTTCTCCCACTTCCCTTCCATCCTCTGCCAAATTGGCAACCTGTGCGAACCAGGAGGTTAAAGGGGCTGTCTCTCCAAGTTGGGAGATTGATAGTAAAGCAGTTGGAAAGTCAAACCGGAGCACCAGGAGAGGGACTACTCGTTGAGTTTTAGAAACCTTTTGTATTCACAGTGTGTCCATTCGCTAGGTTTCCCGTACATGTTATAGCTGTAGTAATATTCCATTCAACCTGGAGAGTTGGGACCCATGGAATGGGGGCCATGCATTTTTCCTTTAAAGGGTCTGCATTTGCTCACCCAATCTCACCAATCCTCTCAGTCCCAAGTGTCCAGCCTTATGCCACATCCAGCTGTCATTGTAGACAGGGTTTTTCCAGGTTTCATCAGAGACCCTGAAGGAAATGGAAAGAATTTCCCTGTTTTTTGGTTTTGTTTTTGAAATTCCTTTTTATAGTGTGTTTGAGCTGATTCTCTCTGCCATGTGTATGCCAATCTAGACACACTTGATTCCCTTACAGAGACATATCAATACATAGTTTTTAAGATTCTTACTAGTCAGATCTATTCCTCTGCGGGAAATATGGGGTTTTGAGTCCCTTTCACTGAGGAAGGTGTAGGTCTTGTCTATTCCACAGTTGGGTTTGGAAATGGTACCTGTGCTTATATCAAACTCTGGTTTTATGAATCACCCCACCTCTCCTTTCCCCTTAAGCAGGCATAAGAGTGTTTTCTAAATGTGAGACTCTGGTCTCTTTCCTAACTCAGTTCATGTGTAGCCATGTTTACAGGATCTTCATAAGTCATATCTTATGATAAGTTTCTTTTTCTGTGTGACTTATTTCACTTAGAATCATCGCACCTGAATCCACTCACTTTGCTGCTCCTGGTCTTATGACATTGATTTCATGGCTGAGGGATATTCCATCGGACATAAATACCACAGTTTTTTGAACCATTTTTATATTTCCTGGGATATTTAAGGTGTACCCAAGTTGAGGTTCTTGTAAGCAGTGCAGCCCTAAATTTGGGGGTGGCTCTGTCTTATTGATTTTCAGTTTTCCCAATGTATATTCCCTAGACTGGAAGTGCCCTTGGCTCTGTAGCTCTGTTGTTTACTTGTTTTAGGGAACGCAATGCACTCCTCCCGTGAGGCAGTTGGCAATTTACATCCCGCCCATCAGCATAACAAACTCCCTGTTCTCCAGGGCCAGTCTTGCCTTTCTGGTTTTTACACATTTTGTGGATGTCCCTTTTGACCGGTGGGACGGGATACTTCTTTGTAGTGCAGATTTGCATTGCCCGCTTGCTTGTTTGGCCAAAAAGGGCGTATGCGTTTTCTCCTGAATATATTCAGGAGAAAACGCATACGCCCTTTTTGGCCAACTGCGTCATTGTCGAAATTGTGCCCCTCTTCCTGTGCTTTCAAGGCGATTCCAACGTACCTCTTGAAATCTGTTTCCTGCTATTCTGCCTGGCTTTCAAGTCTGCCTCGTTGCCTTCCCTCAACAGATTTTTGGACGATAGTTGTCCTTTATTACTCTGCCAGTTTGTGAATTGCTGTGGCCCTGAGCTCCATTTTCCAACTCGTTTTTTGTGAGCTGTACGCAAGTCCAAAATTTTGGTTCAGGACCTATACTGGTTCCCAGTGGGTGGCAGAGACTCTGGTTAATTCTTCTTCCTGCCGCGAAATTAGAGTGACATGTGCCCGTCCAAATGCCTAACAGTAACTCTCTCATTGGTTCTCCCTCTTCCCTTCCATCCTCTGCCAAATTGGCAACCTGTGCGAACCAGGAGGTTAAAGGGGATGTCTCTCCAAGTTGGGAGATTGATAGTAAAGCAGTTGGAAAGTCAAACCGGAGCACCAGGAGAGGGACTACTCGTTGAGTTTTAGAAACCTTTTGTATTCACAGTGTGTCCATTCTCTAGGTTTCCCGTACATGTTATAGCTGTAGTAATATTCCATTCAACCTGGAGAGTTGGGACCCAAGGAATGGGGGCCATGCATTTTTGCTTTAAAGGGTCCGCATTTGCTCACCAAATCTCACCAGTCCTCTCAGTCCCAAGTGTCCAGCCTTATGCCACATCCAGCTGTCATTGTAGACAGGGTTTTTCCAGGTTTCATCAGAGACCCTGAAGGAAATGGAAAGAATTTCCCTGTTTTTTGGTTTTGTTTTTTAAATTCCTTTTTATAGTGGGTTTGAGCTGATTCTCTCTGCCATGTGTATGCCAGTCTAGACTCACTTGATTCCCTTACAGAGACATATCAATACATAGGTTTTAAGATTCTTACTAGTCAGATCTATTCCTCTGCGGGAAATATGGGGTTTTGAGTCCCATTCACTGAGGAAGGTGTAGGTCTTGTCTATTCCACAGTTGGTTTTGGAAATGGTACCTGTGCTTATATCAAACTCTGGTTTTATGCATCACCCCACCTCTCCTTTCCCCTTAAGCAGGCATAAGAGTGTTTTCTAAATGTGAGGCTCTGGTCTCTTTCCTAACTCAGTTCATGTGTAGCCATGTTTACAGGATCTCCATAAGTCATATCTTATGATAAGTTTCTTTTTCTGTGTGACTTATTTCACTTAGAATCATCGTACCTGAATCCACTCACTTTGCTGCTCCTGGTCTTATGACATTGATTTCATGGCTGAGGGATATTCCATCGGACATAAATACCACAGATTTTTGAACCATTTTTATATTTCCTGGGATATTTATGGTGTACCCAAGTTGAGGTTCTTTTAAGCAGTGCAGCCCTAAATTTGGGGGTGGCTCTGTCTTATTGATTTTCAGTTTTCCCAATGTATATTCCCTAGACTGGAAGTGCCCTTGGCTCTGTAGCTCTGTTGTTTACTTGTTTTAGGGAACGCAATGCACTCCTCCAGTGAGGCAGTTGGCAATTTATATCCCGCCCATCAGCATAACAAGGCTCCCTGTTCTCCAGGGCCAGTCTTGCCTTTCTGGTTTTTACACATTTTGTGGATGTCCCTTTTGACCGGTGGGAAGTGATACTTCTTTGTAGTGCAGATTTGCATTGCCCGCTTGCTAGTTTGGCCAAAAAGGGCGTATGCGTTTTCTCCTGAATATATTCAGGAGAAAACGCATACGCCCTTTTTGGCCAACTGCGTCATTGTCGAAGTTGTGCCCCTCTTCCTGTGCTTTCAAGGCGATTCCAACGTACCTCTTGAAATCTGTTTCCTGCTATTGTGCCTGGCTTTCAAGTCTGCCTCGTTGCCTTCCCTCAACAGATTTTTGGACGATAGTTGTCCTTTATTACTCTGCCAGTTTGCGAATTGCTGTGGCCCTGAGCTCCATTTTCCAACTCGTTTTTTGTGAGCTGTACGCAAGTGCAAAATTTTGGTTCAGGACCTATACTGCTTCCCGGTGGGTGGCTGAGACTCTGGTTAATTCTTCTTCCTGCCGGGAAATTAGAGTGACATGTGCCCGTCCAAATGCCTAACAGTAACTCTCTCATTGGTTCTCCCTCTTCCCTTCCATCCTCTGCCAAATTGGCAACCTGTGCGAACCAGGAGGTTAAAGGGGCTGTCTCTCCAAGTTGGGAGATTGATAGTAAAGCAGTTGGAAAGTCAAACCGGAGCACCAGGAGAGGGACTACTCGTTGACTTCTAGAAACCTTTTGTATTCACAGTGTGTCCATTCTCTAGGTTTCCCGTACATGTTATAGCTGTAGTAATATTCCCTTCAACCTGGAGAGTTGGGACCCAAGGAATGGGGGCCATGCATTTTTGCTTTAAAGGGTCTGCATTTGCTCACCCAATCTCACCAATCCTCTCAGTCCCAAGTGTCCAGCCTTATGCCACATCCAGCTGTCATTGTAGACAGGGTTTTTCCAGGTTTCATCAGAGACCCTGAAGGAAATGGAAAGAATTTCCCTGTTTTTTGGTTTTGTTTTTGAAATTCCTTTTTATAGTGTGTTTGAGCTGATTCTCTCTGCCATGTGTATGCCAGTCTAGACACACTTGATTCCCTTACAGAGACATATCAATACATAGGTTTTAAGATTCTTACTAGTCAGATCTATTCCTCTGCGGGAAATATGGGGTTTTGAGTCCCTTTCACTGAGGAAGGTGTAGGTCTTGTCTATTGCACAGTTGGTTTTGGAAATGGTACCTGTGCTTATATCAAACTCTGGTTTTATGCATCACCCCACCTCTCCTTTCCCCTTAAGCAGGCATAAGAGTGTTTTCTAAATGTGAGACTCTGGTCTCTTTCCTAACTCAGTTCATGTGTAGCCATGTTTACAGGATCTTCATAAGTCATATCTTATGATAAGTTTCTTTTTCTGTGTGACTTATTTCACTTAGAATCATCGTACCTGAATCCACTCACTTTGCTGCTCCTGGTCTTATGACATTGATTTCATGGCTGAGGGATATTCCATCGTACATAAATACCACAGTTTTTTGAACCATTTTTATATTTCCTGGGATATTTAAGGTGTACCCAAGTTGAGGTTCTTGTAAGCAGTGCAGCCCTAAATTTGGGGGTGGCTCTGTCTTATTGATTTTCAGTTTTCCCAATGTATATTCCCTAGACTGGAAGTGCCCTTGGCTCTGTAGCTCTGTCGTTTACTTGTTTTAGGGAACGCAATGCACTCCTCCGGTGAGGCAGTTGGCAATTTACATCCCGCCCATCAGCATAACAAGGCTCCCTGTTCTCCAGGGCCAGTCTTGCCTTTATGGTTTTTACACATTTTGTGGATGTCCCTTTTGACCGGTGGGAAGTGATACTTCTTTGTAGTGCAGATTTGCATTGCCCGCTTGCTTGTTTGGCCAAAAAGGGCGTATGCGTTTTCTCCTGAATATATTCAGGAGAAAACGCATACGCCCTTTTTGGCCAACTGCGTCATTGTCGAAGTTGTGCCCCTCTTCCTGTGCTTTAAAGGCGATTCCAACGTACCTCTTGAAATCTGTTTCCTGCTATTGTGCCTGGCTTTCAAGTCTGCCTCGTTGCCTTCCCTCAACAGATTTTTGGACGATAGTTGTCCTTTATTACTCTGCCAGTTTGCGAATTGCTGTGGCCCTGAGCTCCATTTTCCAACTCGTTTTTTGTGAGCTGTACGCAAGTCCAAAATTTTGGTTCAGGACCTATACTGCTTCCCGGTGGGTGGCTGAGACTCTGGTTAATTCTTCTTCCTGCCGGGAAATTAGAGTGACATGTGCCCGTCCAAATGACTAACAGTAACTCTCTCATTGGTTCTCCCTCTTCCCTTCCACCCTCTGCCAAATTGGCAACCTGTGCGAACCAGGAGGTTAAAGGGGCTGTCTCTCCAAGTTGGGAGATTGATAGTAAAGCAGTTGGAAAGTCAAACCGGAGCACCAGGAGAGGGACTACTCGTTGAGTTTTAGAAACCTTTTGTATTCACATTGTGTCCATTCTCTAGGTTTCCCGTACATGTTATAGCTGTAGTAATATTCCCTTCAACATGGAGAGTTGGGACCCATGGAATGGGGGCCATGCATTTTTGCTTGAAAGGGTCTGCATTTGCTCACCCAATCTCACCAGTCCTCTCAGTCCCAAGTGTCCAGCCTTATGCCACATCCAGCTGTCATTGTAGACAGGGTTTTTCCAGGTTTCATCAGAGACCCTGAAGGAAATGGAAAGAATTTCCCTGTTTTTTGGTTTTGTTTTTGAAATTCCTTTTTATAGTGGGTTTGAGCTGATTCTCTCTGCCATGTGTATGCCAGTCTAGACTCACTTGATTCCCTTACAGAGACATATCAATACATAGGTTTTAAGATTCTTACTAGTCAGATCTATTCCTCTGCGGGAAATATGGGGTTTTGAGTCCCTTTCACTGAGGAAGGTGTAGGTCTTGTCTATTGCACAGTTGGTTTTGGAAATGGTACCTGTGCTTATATCAAACTCTGGTTTTATGCATCACCCCACCTCTCCTTTCCCCTTAAGCAGGCATAAGAGTGTTTTCTAAATGTGAGACTCTGGTCTCTTTCCTAACTCAGTTCATGTGTAGCCATGTTTACAGGATCTTCATAAGTCATATCTTATGATAAGTTTCTTTTTCTGTGTGACTTATTTCACTTAGAATCATCGTACCTGAATCCACTCACTTTGCTGCTCCTGGTCTTATGACATTGATTTCATGGCTGAGGGATATTCCATCGGACATAAATACCACAGTTTTTTGAACCATTTTTATATTTCCTGGGATATTTAAGGTGTACCCAAGTTGAGGTTCTTGTAAGCAGTGCAGCCCTAAATTTGGGGGTGGCTCTGTCTTATTGATTTTCAGTTTTCCCAATGTATATTCCCTAGACTGGAAGTGCCCTTGGCTCTGTAGCTCTGTTGATTACTTGTTTTAGGGAACACAATGCACTCCTCCAGTGAGGCAGTTGGCAATTTACATCCCGCCCATCAGCATAACAAACTCCCTGTTCTCCAGGGCCAGTCTTGCCTTTCTGGTTTTTACACATTTTGTGGATGTCCCTTTTGACCGGTGGGACGGGATACTTCTTTGTAGTGCAGATTTGCATTGCCCGCTTGCTTGTTTGGCCAAAAAGGGCGTATGCGTTTTCTCCTGAATATATTCAGGAGAAAACGCATACGCCCTTTTTGGCCAACTGCGTCCTTGTCGAAGTTGTGCCCCTCTTCCTGTGCTTTAAAGGCGATTCCAACGTACCTCTTGAAATCTGTTTCCTGCTATTGTGCCTGGCTTTCAAGTCTGCCTCGTTGCCTTCCCTCAACAGATTTTTGGACGATAGTTGTCCTTTATTACTCTGCCAGTTTGTGAATTGCTGTGGCCCTGAGCTCCATTTTCCAACTCGTTTTTTGTGAGCTGTACGCAAGTCCAAAATTTTGGTTCAGGACCTATACTGGTTCCCGGTGGGTGGCTGAGACTCTGGTTAATTCTTCTTCCTGCCGGGAAATTAGAGTGACATGTGCCCGTCCAAATGCCTAACAGTAACTCTCTCATTGGTTCTCCCTCTTCCCTTCCATCCTCTGCCAAATTGGCAACCTGTGCGAACCAGGAGGTTAAAGGGGTTGTCTCTCCACGTTGGGAGATTGATAGTAAAGCAGTTGGAACGTCAAACCGGAGCACCAGGAGAGGGACTACTCGTTGACTTTTAGAAACCTTTTGTATTCACAGTGTGTCCATTCTCTAGGTTTCCCGTACATGTTATAGCTGTAGTAATATTCCCTTCAACCTGGAGAGTTGGGACCCAAGGAATGGGGGCCATGCATTTTTGCTTTAAAGGGTCTGCATTTGCTCACCCAATCTCACCAATCCTCTCAGTCCCAAGTGTCCAGCCTTATGCCACATCCAGCTGTCATTGTAGACATGGTTTTTCCAGGTTTCATCAGAGACCCTGAAGGAAATGGAAAGAATTTCCCTGTTTTTTGGTTTTGTTTTTGAAATTCCTTTTTATAGTGGGTATGAGCTGATTCTCTCTGCCATGGTTATGCCAGTCTAGACACACTTGATTCCCTTACAGAGACATATCAATACATAGGTTTTAAGATTCTTACTAGACAGATCTATTCCTCTGCGGGAAATATGGGGTTTTGAGTCCCTTTCACTGAGGAAGGTGTAGGTCTTGTCTATTCCACAGTTGGTTTTGGAAATGGTACCTGTGCTTATATCAAACTCTGGTTTTATGCATCACCCCACCTCTCCTTTCCCCTTAAGCAGGCATAAGAGTGTTTTCTAAATGTGAGACTCTGTTCTCTTTCCTAACTCAGTTCATGTGTAGCCATGTTTACAGGATCTTCATAAGTCATATCTTATGATAAGTTTCTTTTTCTGTGTGACTTATTTCACTTAGAATCATCGTACCTGAATCCACTCACTTTGCTGCTCCTGGTCTTATGACATTGATTTCAAGGCTGAGGGATATTCCATCGGACATAAATAACCACAGTTTTTTGAACCATTTTTATATTTCCTGGGATATTTAAGGTGTACCCAAGTTGAGGTTCTTGTAAGCAGTGCAGCCCTAAATTTGGGGGTGGCTCTGTCTTATTGATTTTCAGTTTTCCCAATGTATATTCCCTAGACTGGAAGTGCCCTTGGCTCTGTAGCTCTGTTGTTTACTTGTTTTAGGGAACGCAATGCACTCCTCCAGTGAGGCAGTTGGCAATTTACATCCCGCCCATCAGCATAACAAGGCTCCCTGTTCTCCAGGGCCAGTCTTGCCTTTCTGGTTTTTACACATTTTGTGGATGTCCCTTTTGACCGGTGGGAAGGGATACTTCTTTGTAGTGCAGATTTGCATTGCCCGCTTGCTTGTTTGGCCAAAAAGGGAGTATGCGTTTTCTCCTGAATATATTCAGGAGAAAACGCATACGCCCTTTTTGGCCAACTGCGTCATTGTCGAAGTTGTGCCCCTCTTCCTGTGCTTTCAAGGCGATTCCAACGTACCTCTTGAAATCTGTTTCCTGCTATTGTGCCTGGCTTTCAAGTCTGCCTCGTTGCCTTCCCTCAACAGATTTTTGGACGATAGTTGTCCTTTATTACTCTGCCAGTTTGTGAATTGCTGTGGCCCTGAGCTCCATTCTCCAACTCGTTTTTTGTGAGCTGTACGCAAGTCCAAAATTTTGGTTCAGGACCTATACTGGTTCCCGGTGGGTGGCTGAGACTCTGGTTAATTCTTCTTCCTGCTGGAAAATTAGAGTGACATGTGCCCGTCCAAATGCCTAACAGTAACTCTCTCATTGGTTCTCCCTCTTCCCTTCCATCCTCTGCCAAATTGGCAACCTGTGCGAACCAGGAGGTTAAAGGGGCTGTCTCTCCAAGTTGGGAGATTGATAGTAAAGCAGTTGGAAAGTCAAACCGGAGCACCAGGAGAGGGACTACTCGTTGACTTCTAGAAACCTTTTGTATTCACAGTGTGTCCATTCTCTAGGTTTCCCGTACATGTTATAGCTGTAGTAATATTCCCTTCAACCTGGAGAGTTGGGACCCAAGGAATGGGGGCCATGCATTTTTGCTTTAAAGGGTCTGCATTTGCTCACCCAATCTCACCAATCCTCTCAGTCCCAAGTGTCCAGCCTTATGCCACATCCAGCTGTCATTGTAGACAGGGTTTTTCCAGGTTTCATCAGAGACCCTGAAGGAAATGGAAAGAATTTCCCTGTTTTTTGGTTTTGTTTTTGAAATTCCTTTTTATAGTGGGTTTGAGCTGATTCTCTCTGCCATGTTTATGCCAGTCTAGACACACTTGATTCCCTTACAGAGACATATCAATACATAGGTTTTAAGATTCTTACTAGTCAGATCTATTCCTCTGCGGGAAATATGGGGTTTTGAGTCCCTTTCACTGAGGAAGGTGTAGGTCTTGTCTATTGCACAGTTGGTTTTGGAAATGGTACCTGTGCTTATATCAAACTCTGGTTTTATGCATCACCCCACCTGTCCTTTCCCCTTCAGCAGGCATAAGAGTGTTTTCTAAATGTGAGACTCTGTTCTCTTTCCTAACTCAGTTCATGTGTAGCCATGTTTACAGGATCTTCATAAGTCATATCTTATGATAAGTTTCTTTTTCTGTGTGACTTATTTCACTTAGAATCATCGTACCTGAATCCACTCACTTTGCTGCTCCTGGTCTTATGACATTGATTTCATGGCTGAGGGATATTCCATCGGACATAAATACCACAGTTTTTTGAACCATTTTTATATTTCCTGGGATATTTAAGGTGTACCCAAGTTGAGGTTCTTGTAAGCAGTGCAGCCCTAAATTTGGGGGTGGCTCTGTCTTATTGATTTTCAGTTTTCCCAATGTATATTCCCTAGACTGGAAGTGCCCTTGGCTCTGTAGCTCTGTCGTTTACTTGTTTTAGGGAACGCAATGCACTCCTCCGGTGAGGCAGTTGGCAATTTACATCCCGCCCATCAGCATAACAAGGCTCCCTGTTCTCCAGGGCCAGTCTTGCCTTTATGGTTTTTACACATTTTGTGGATGTCCCTTTTGACCGGTGGGAAGTGATACTTCTTTGTAGTGCAGATTTGCATTGCCCGCTTGCTTGTTTGGCCAAAAAGGGCGTATGCGTTTTCTCCTGAATATATTCAGGAGAAAACGCATACGCCCTTTTTGGCCAACTGCGTCATTGTCGAAGTTGTGCCCCTCTTCCTGTGCTTTAAAGGCGATTCCAACGTACCTCTTGAAATCTGTTTCCTGCTATTCTGCCTGGCTTTCAAGTCTGCCTCGTTGCCTTCCCTCAACAGATTTTTGGACGATAGTTGTCCTTTATTACTCTGCCAGATTGCGAATTGCTGTGGCCCTGAGCTCCATTTTCCAACTCGTTTTTTGTGAGCTGTACGCAAGTCCAAAATTTTGGTTCAGGACCTATACTGCTTCCCGGACGGTGGCTGAGACTCTGGTTAATTCTTCTTCCTGCCGGGAAATTAGAGTGACATGTGCCCGTCCAAATGACTAACAGTAACTCTCTCATTGCTTCTCCCTCTTCCCTTCCACCCTCTGCCAAATTGGCAACCTGTGCGAACCAGGAGGTTAAAGGGGCTGTCTCTCCAAGTTGGGAGATTGATAGTAAAGCAGTTGGAAAGTCAAACCGGAGCACCAGGAGAGGGACTACTCGTTGAGTTTTAGAAACCTTTTGTATTCACAGTGTGTCCATTCTCTAGGTTTCCCGTACATGTTATAGCTGTATTAATATTCCCTTCAACATGGAGAGTTGGGACCCATGGAATGGGGGCCATGCATTTTTGCTTGAAAGGGTCTGCATTTGCTCAACCAATCTCACCAGTCCTCTCAGTCCCAAGTGTCCAGCCTTATGCCACATCCAGCTGTCATTGTAGACAGGGTTTTTCCAGGTTTCATCACAGACCCTGAAGGAAATGGAAAGAATTTCCCTGTTTTTTGGTTTTGTTTTTGAAATTCCTTTTTATAGTGGGTTTGAGCTGATTCTCTCTGCCATGTGTATGCCAGTCTAGACTCACTTGATTCCCTTACAGAGACATATCAATACATAGGTTTTAAGATTCTTACTAGTCAGATCTATTCCTCTGCGGGAAATATGGGGTTTTGAGTCCCTTTCACTGAGGAAGGTGTAGGTCTTGTCTATTCCACAGTTGGTTTTGGAAATGGTACCTGTGCTTATATCAAACTCTGGTTTTATGCATCACCCCACCTCTCCTTTCCCCTTAAGCAGGCATAAGAGTGTTTTCTAAATGTGAGACTCTGGTCTCTTTCCTAACTCAGTTCATGTGTAGCCATGTTTACAGGATCTTCATAAGTCATATCTTATGATAAGTTTCTTTTTCTGTGTGACTTATTTCACTTAGAATCATCGTACCTGAATCCACTCACTTTGCTGCTCCTGGTCTTATGACATTGATTTCATGGCTGAGGGATATTCCATCGGACATAAATACCACAGTTTTTTGAACCATTTTTATATTTCCTGGGATATTTAAGGTGTACCCAAGTTGAGGTTCTTGTAAGCAGTGCAGCCCTAAATTTGGGGGTGGCTCTGTCTTATTGATTTTCAGTTTTCCCAATGTATATTCCCTAGACTGGAAGTGCCCTTGGCTCTGTAGCTCTGTTGTTTACTTGTTTTAGGGAACGCAATGCACTCCTCCAGTGAGGCAGTTGGCAATTTACATCCCGCCCATCAGCATAACAAACTCCCTGTTCTCCAGGGCCAGTCTTGCCTTTCTGGTTTTTACACATTTTGTGGATGTCCCTTTTGACCGGTGGGACGGGATACTTCTTTGTAGTGCAGATTTGCATTGCCCGCTTGCTTGTTTGGCCAAAAAGGGCGTATGCGTTTTCTCCTGAATATATTCAGGAGAAAACGCATACGCCCTTTATGGCCAACTGCGTCCTTGTCGAAGTTGTGCCCCTCTTCCTGTGCTTTAAAGGCGATTCCAACGTACCTCTTGAAATCTGTTTCCTGCTATTGTGCCTGGCTTTCAAGTCTGCCTCGTTGCCTTCCCTCAACAGATTTTTGGACGATAGTTGTCCTTTATTACTCTGCCAGTTTGTGAATTGCTGTGGCCCTGAGCTCCATTTTCCAACTCGTTTTTTGTGAGCTGTACGCAAGTCCAAAATTTTGGTTCAGGACCTATACTGGTTCCCGGTGGGTGGCTGAGACTCTGGTTAATTCTTCTTCCTGCCGGGAAATTAGAGTGACATGTGCCCGTCCAAATGCCTAACAGTAACTCTCTCATTGGTTCTCCCTCTTCCCTTCCATCCTCTGCCAAATTGGCAACCTGTGCGAACCAGGAGGTTAAAGGGGTTGTCTCTCCAAGTTGGGAGATTGATAGTAAAGCAGTTGGAACGTCAAACCGGAGCACCAGGAGAGGGACTACTCGTTGACTTTTAGAAACCTTTTGTATTCACAGTGTGTCCATTCTCTAGGTTTCCCGTACATGTTATAGCTGTAGTAATATTCCCTTCAACCTGGAGAGTTGGGACCCAAGGAATGGGGGCCATGCATTTTTGCTTTAAAGGGTCTGCATTTGCTCACCCAATCTCACCAATCCTCTCAGTCCCAAGTGTCCAGCCTTATGCCACATCCAGCTGTCATTGTAGACATGGTTTTTCCAGGTTTCATCAGAGACCCTGAAGGAAATGGAAAGAATTTCCCTGTTTTTTGGTTTTGTTTTTGAAATTCCTTTTTATAGTGGGTTTGAGCTGATTCTCTCTGCCATGTTTATGCCAGTCTAGACACACTTGATTCCCTTACAGAGACATATCAATACATAGGTTTTAAGATTCTTACTAGTCAGATCTATTCCTCTGCGGGAAATATGGGGTTTTGAGTCCCTTTCACTGAGGAAGGTGTAGGTCTTGTCTATTGCACAGTTGGTTTTGGAAATGGTACCTGTGCTTATATCAAACTCTGGTTTTATGCATCACCCCACCTCTCCTTTCCCCTTAAGCAGGCATAAGAGTGTTTTCTAAATGTGAGACTCTGGTCTCTTTCCTAACTCAGTTCATGTGTAGCCATGTTTACAGGATCTTCATAAGTCATATCTTATGATAAGTTTCTTTTTCTGTGTGACTTATTTCACTTAGAATCATCGTACCTGAATCCACTCACTTTGCTGCTCCTGGTCTTATGACATTGATTTCATGGCTGAGGGATATTCCATCGGACATAAATACCACAGTTTTTTGAACCATTTTTATATTTCCTGGGATATTTAAGGTGTACCCAAGTTGAGGTTCTTGTAAGCAGTGCAGCCCTAAATTTGGGGGTGGCTCTGTCTTATTGATTTTCAGTTTTCCCAATGTATATTCCCTAGACTGGAAGTGCCCTTGGCTCTGTAGCTCTGTCGTTTACTTGTTTTAGGGAACGCAATGCACTCCTCCGGTGAGGCAGTTGGCAATTTACATCCCGCCCATCAGCATAACAAGGCTCCCTGTTCTCCAGGGCCAGTCTTGCCTTTATGGTTTTTACACATTTTGTGGATGTCCCTTTTGACCGGTGGGAAGTGATACTTCTTTGTAGTGCAGATTTGCATTGCCCGCTTGCTTGTTTGGCCAAAAAGGGCGTATGCGTTTTCTCCTGAATATATTCAGGAGAAAACGCATACGCCCTTTTTGGCCAACTGCGTCATTGTCGAAGTTGTGCCCCTCTTCCTGTGCTTTAAAGGCGATTCCAACGTACCTCTTGAAATCTGTTTCCTGCTATTCTGCCTGGCTTTCAAGTCTGCCTCGTTGCCTTCCCTCAACAGATTTTTGGACGATAGTTGTCCTTTATTACTCTGCCAGTTTGCGAATTGCTGTGGCCCTGAGCTCCATTTTCCAACTCGTTTTTTGTGAGCTGTACGCAAGTCCAAAATTTTGGTTCAGGACCTATACTGCTTCCCGGTGGGTGGCTGAGACTCTGGTTAATTCTTCTTCCTGCCGGGAAATTAGAGTGACATGTGCCCGTCCAAATGACTAACAGTAACTCTCTCATTGGTTCTCCCTCTTCCCTTCCACCCTCTGCCAAATTGGCAACCTGTGCGAACCAGGAGGTTAAAGGGGCTGTCTCTCCAAGTTGGGAGATTGATAGTAAAGCAGTTGGAAAGTCAAACCGGAGCACCAGGAGAAGGACTACTCGTTGAGTTTTAGAAACCTTTTGTATTCACAGTGTGTCCATTCTCTAGGTTTCCCGTACATGTTATAGCTGTAGTAATATTCCCTTCAACCTGGAGAGTTGGGACCCATGGAATGGGGGCCATGCATTTTTGCTTTAAAGGGTCTGCATTTGCTCACCCAATCTCACCAGTCCTCTCAGTCCCAAGTGTCCAGCCTTATGCCACATCCAGCTGTCATTGTAGACAGGGTTTTTCCAGGTTTCATCAGAGACCCTGAAGGAAATGTAAAGAATTTCCCTGTTTTTTGGTTTTGTTTTTGAAATTCCTTTTTATAGTGGGTTTGAGCTGATTCTCTCTGCCATGTGTATGCCAGTCTAGACTCACTTGATTCCCTTACAGAGACATATCAATACATAGGTTTTAAGATTCTTACTAGTCAGATCTATTCCTCTGCGGGAAATATGGGGTTTTGAGTCCCATTCACTGAGGAAGGTGTAGGTCTTGTCTATTCCACAGTTGGTTTTGGAAATGGTCCCTGTGATTATATCAAACTCTGGTTTTATGCATCACCCCACCTCTCCTTTCCCCTTAAGCAGGCATAAGAGTGTTTTCTAAATGTGAGACTCTGGTCTCTTTCCTAACTCAGTTCATGTGTAGCCATGTTTACAGGATCTCCATAAGTCATATCTTATGATAAGGTTCTTTTTCTGTGTGACTTATTTCACTTAGAATCATCGTACCTGAATCCACTCACTTTGCTGCTCCTGGTCTTATGACATTGATTTCATGGCTGAGGGATATTCCATCGGACATAAATACCACAGTTTTTTGAACCATTTTTATATTTCCTGGGATATTGAAGGTGTACCCAAGTTGAGGTTCTTGTAAGCAGTGCAGCCCTAAATTTGGGGGTGGCTCTGTCTTATTGATTTTCAGTTTTCCCAATGTATATTCCCTAGACTGGAAGTGCCCTTGGCTCTGTAGCTCTGTTGTTTACTTGTTTTAGGGAACGCAATGCACTCCTCCGGTGAGGCAGTTGGCAATTTACCTCCCGCCCATCAGCATAACAAGGCTCCCTGTTCTCCAGGGCCAGTCTTGCCTTTCTGGTTTTTACACATTTTGTGGATGTCCCTTTTGACCGGTGGGAAGTGATACTTCTTTGTAGTGCAGATTTGCATTGCCCGCTTGCTTGTTTGGCCAAAAAGGGCGTATGCGTTTTCTCCTGAATATATTCAGGAGAAAACGCATACGCCCTTTTTGGCCAACTGCGTCATTGTCGAAGTTGTGCCCCTCTTCCTGTGCTTTCAAGGCGATTCCAATGTACCTCTTGAAATCTGTTTCCTGCTATTCTGCCTGGCTTTCAAGTCTGCCTCGTTGCCTTCCCTCAACAGATTTTTGGACGATAGTTGTCCTTTATTACTCTGCCAGTTTGTGAATTGCTGTGGCCCTGAGCTCCATTTTCCAACTCGTTTTTTGTGAGCTGTACGCAAGTCCAAAATTTTGGTTCAGGACCTATACTGGTTCCCGGTGGGTGGCTGAGACTCTGCTTAATTCTTCTTCCTGCCGGGAAATTAGAGTGACATGTGCCCGTCCAAATGCCTAACAGCTACTCTCTCATTGGTTCTCCCTCTTCCCTTCCATCCTCTGCCAAATTGGCAACCTGTGCGAACCAGGAGGTTAAAGGGGCTGTCTCTCCAAGTTGGGAGATTGATAGTAAAGCAGTTGGAAAGTCCAACCGGAGCACCAGGAGAGGGACTACTCGTTGAGTTTTAGAAACCTTTTGTATTCACAGTGTGTCCATTCTCTAGGTTTCCCGTACATGTTATAGCTGTAGTAATATTCCCTTCAACATGGAGAGTTGGGACCCATGGAATGGGGGCCATACATTTTTGCTTTAAAGGGTCTGCATTTGCTCACCCAATCTCAGCAATCCTCTCAGTCCCAAGTGTCCAGCCTTATGCCACATCCAGCTGTCATTGTAGACAGGGTTTTTCCAGGTTTCATCAGAGACCCTGAAGGAAATGTAAAGAATTTCCCTGATTTTTGGTTTTGTTTTTGAAATTCCTTTTTATAGTGGGTTTGAGCTGATTCTCTCTGCCATGTGTATGCCAGTCTAGACACACTTGATTCCCTTACACAGACATATCAATACATAGGTTTTAAGATTCTTACTAGTCAGATCTATTCCTCTGCGGGAAATATGGGGTTTTGAGTCCCTTTCACTGAGGAAGGTGTAGGTCTTGTCTATTGCACAGATGGTTTTGGAAATGGTACCTGTGCTTATATCAAAATCTGGTTTTATGCATCACCCCACCTCTCCTTTCCCCTTAAGCAGGCATAAGAGTGTTTTCTAAATGTGAGACTCTGGTCTCTTTCCTAACTCAGTTCATGTGTAGCCATGTTTACAGGATCTTCATAAGTCATATCTTATGATAAGTTTCTTTTTCTGTGTGACTTATTTCACTTAGAATCATCGTACCTGAATCCACTCACTTTGCTGCTCCTGGTCTTATGACATTGATTTCATGGCTGAGGGATATTCCATCGGACATAAATACCACAGTTTTTTGAACCATTTTTATATTTCCTGGGATATTTAAGGTGTACCCAAGTTGAGGTTCTTGTAAGCAGTGCAGCCCTAAATTTGGGGGTGGCTCTGTCTTATTGATTTTCAGTTTTCCCAGTGTATATTCCCTAGACTGGAAGTGCCCTTGGCTCTGTAGCTCTGTCGTTTACTTGTTTTAGGGAACGCAATGCACTCCTCCGGTGAGGCAGTGGGCAATTAACATCCCGCCCATCAGCATAACAAGGCTCCCTGTTCTCCAGGGCCAGTCTTGCCTTTATGGTTTTTACACATTTTGTGGATGTCCCTTTTGACCGGTGGGAAGTGATACTTCTTTGTAGTGCAGATTTGCATTGCCCGCTTGGTTGTTTGGCCAAAAAGGGTTTATGCGTTTTCTCCTGAATATATTCAGGAGAAAACGCATACGCCCTTTTTGGCCAACTGCGTCATTGTCGACGTTGTGCCCCTCTTCCTGTGCTTTAAAGGCGATTCCAACGTACCTCTTGAAATCTGTTTCCTGCTATTCTGCCTGGCTTTCAAGTCTGCCTCGTTGCCTTCCCTCAACAGATTTTTGGACGATAGTTGTCCTTTATTACTCTGCCAGTTTGCGAATTGCTTTGGCCCTGAGCTCCATTTTCCAACTCGTTTTTTGTGAGCTGTACGCAAGTCCAAAATTTTGGTTCAGGACCTATACTGCTTCCCGGACGGTGGCTGAGACTCTGGTTAATTCTTCTTCCTGCCGGGAAATTAGAGTGACATGTGCCCGTCCTAATGCCTAACAGTAACTCTCTCATTGGTTCTCCCTCTTCCCTTCCATCCTCTGCCAAATTGGCAACCTGTGCGAACCAGGAGGTTAAAGGGGCTGTCTCTCCAAGTTGGGAGATTGATAGTAAAGCAGTTGGAAAGTCAAACCGGAGCACCAGGAGAAGGACTACTCGTTGAGTTTTAGAAACCTTTTGTATTCACAGTGTGTCCATTCTCTAGGTTTCCCGTACATGTTATAGCTGTAGTAATATTCCCTTCAACCTGGAGAGTTGGGACCCATGGAATGGGGGCCATGCATTTTTGCTTTAAAGGGTCTGCATTTGCTCACCCAATCTCACCAGTCCTCTCAGTCCCAAGTGTCCAGCCTTATGCCACATCCAGCTGTCATTGTAGACAGGGTTTTTCCAGGTTTCATCAGAGACCCTGAAGGAAATGGAAAGAATTTCCCTGTTTTTTGGTTTTGTTTTTGAAATTCCTTTTTATAGTGGGTTTGAGCTGATTCTCTCTGCCATGTGTATGCTAGTCTAGACTCACTTGATTCCCTTACAGAGACATATCAATACATAGGTTTTAAGATTCTTACTAGTCAGATCTATTCCTCTGCGGGAAATATGGGGTTTTGAGTCCCATTCACTGAGGAAGGTGTAGGTCTTGTCTATTCCACAGTTGGTTTTGGAAATGGTACCTGTGCTTATATCAAACTCTGGTTTTATGCATCACCCCACCTCTCCTTTCCCCTTAAGCAGGCATAAGAGTGTTTTCTAAATGTGAGACTCTGGTCTCTTTCCTAACTCAGTTCATGTGTAGCCATGTTTACAGGATCTCCATAAGTCATATCTTATGATAAGTTTCTTTTTCTGTGTGACTTATTTTACTTAGAATCATCGTACCTGAATCCACTCACTTTGCTGCTCCTGGTCTTATGACATTGATTTCATGGCTGAGGGATATTCCATCGGACATAAATACCACAGTTTTTTGAACCATTTTTATATTTCCTGGGATATTTAAGGTGTACCCAAGTTGAGGTTCTTTTAAGCAGTGCAGCCCTAAATTTGGGGGTGGCTCTGTCTTATTGATTTTCAGTTTTCCCAATGTATATTCCCTAGACTGGAAGTGCCCTTGGCTCTGTAGCTCTGTTGTTTACTTGTTTTAGGGAACGCAATGCACTCCTCCAGTGAGGCAGTTGGCAATTTATATCCCGCCCATCAGCATAACAAGGCTCCCTGTTCTCCAGGGCCAGTCTTGCCTTTCTGGTTTTTACACATTTTGTGGATGTCCCTTTTGACCGGTGGGAAGTGATACTTCTTTGTAGTGCAGATTTGCATTGCCCGCTTGCTTGTCTGGCCAAAAAGGGCGTATGCGTTTTCTCCTGAATATATTCAGGAGAAAACGCATACGCCCTTTTTGGCCAACTGCGTCATTGTCGAAGTTGTGCCCCTCTTCCTGTGCTTTAAAGGCGATTCCAACGTACCTCTTGAAATCTGTTTCCTGCTATTCTGCCTGGCTTTCAAGTCTGCCTCGTTGCCTTCCCTCAACAGATTTTTGGACGATAGTTGTCCTTTATTACTCTGCCAGTTTGCGAATTGCTGTGGCCCTGAGCCCCATTTTCCAACTCGTTTTTTGTGAGCTGTACGCAAGTGCAAAATTTTGGTTCAGGACCTATACTGCTTCCCGGTGGGTGGCTGAGACTCTGGTTAATTCTTCTTCCTGCCGGGAAATTAGAGTGACATGTGCCCATCCAAATGACTAACAGTAACTCTCTCATTGGTTCTCCCTCTTCCCTTCCACCCTCTGCCAAATTGGCAACCTGTGCGAACCAGGAGGTTAAAGGGGCTGTCTCTCCAAGTTGGGAGATTGATAGTAAAGCAGTTGGAAAGTCAAACCGGAGCACCAGGAGAGGGACTACTCGTTGAGTTTTAGAAACCTTTTGTATTCACAGTGTGTCCATTCTCTAGGTTTCCCGTACATGTTATAGCTGTAGTAATATTCCCTTCAACATGGAGAGTTGGGACCCATGGAATGGGGGCCATGCATTTTTGCTTTAAAGGGTCTGCATTTGCTCACCCAATCTCACCAGTCCTCTCAGTCCCAAGTGTCCAGCCTTATGCCACATCCAGCTGTCATTGTAGACAGGGTTTTTCCAGGTTTCATCAGAGACCCTGAAGGAAATGTAAAGAATTTCCCTGTTTTTTGGTTTTGTTTTTGAAATTCCTTTTTATAGTGGGTTTGAGCTGATTCTCTCTGCCATGTGTATGTCAGTCTAGACTCACTTGATTCCCTTACAGAGACATATCAATACATAGGTTTTAAGATTCTTACTAGTCAGATCTATTCCTCTGCGGGAAATATGGGGTTTTGAGTCCCTTTCACTGAGGAAGGTGTAGGTCTTGTCTATTCCACAGTTGGTTTTGGAAATGGTACCTGTGCTTATATCAAACTCTGGTTTTATGCATCACCCCACCTCTCCTTTCCCCTTAAGCAGGCATAAGAGTGTTTTCTAAATGTGAGACTCTGGTCTCTTTCATAACTCAGTTCATGTGTAGCCATGTTTACAGGATCTCCATAAGTCATATCTTATGATAAGTTTCTTTTTCTGTGTGACTTATTTCACTTAGAATCATCGTACCTGAATCCACTCACTTTGCTGCTCCTGGTCTTATGACATTGATTTCATGGCTGAGGGATATTCCATCGGACATAAATACCCCAGTTTTTTGAACCATTTTTATATTTCCTGGGATATTTAAGGTGTACCCAAGTTGAGGTTCTTGTAAGCAGTGCAGCCCTAAATTTGGGGGTGGCTCTGTCTTATTGATTATCAGTTTTCCCAATGTATATTCCCTAGACTGGAAGTGCCCTTGGCTCTGTAGCTCTGTTGTTTACTTGTTTTAGGGAACGCAATGCACTCCTCCGGTGAGGCAGTTGGCAATTTACATCCCGCCCATCAGCATAACAAGGCTCCCTGTTCTCCAGGGCCAGTCTTGCCTTTCTGGTTTTTACACATTTTGTGGATGTCCCTTTTGACCGGTGGGAAGTGATACTTCTTTGTAGTGCAGATTTGCATTGCCCGCTTGCTTGTTTGGCCAAAAAGGGCGTATGCGTTTTCTCCTGAATATATTCCGGAGAAAACGCATACGCCCTTTTTGGCCAACTGCGTCATTGTCGAAGTTGTGCCCCTCTTCCTGTGCTTTAAAGGCGATTCCAACGTACCTCTTGAAATCTGTTTCCTGCTATTCTGCCTGGCTTTCAAGTCTGCCTCGTTGGCTTCCCTCAACAGATTTTTGGACGATAGTTGTCCTTTATTACTCTGCCATTTTGTGAATTGCTGTGGCCCTGAGCTCCATTTTCCAACTCGTTTTTTGTGAGCTGTACGCAAGTCCAAAATTTTGGTTCAGGACCTATACTGGTTCCCGGTGGGTGGCTGAGACTCTGGTTAATTCTTCTTCCTGCCGCGAAATTAGAGTGACATGTGCCCGTCCAAATGCCTAACAGTAACTCTCTCATTGGTTCTCCCTCTTCCCTTCCATCCTCTGCCAAATTGGCAACCTGTGCGAACCAGGAAGTTAAAGGGGCTGTCTCTCCAAGTTGGGAGATTGATAGTAAAGCAGTTGGAAAGTCAAACCGGAGCACCAGGAGAGGGACTACTCGTTGAGTTTTAGAAACCTTTTGTATTCACAGTGTGTCCATTCTCTAGGTTTCCCGTACATGTTATAGCTGTAGTAATATTCACTTCAACCTGGAGAGTTGGGACCCATGGAATGGGGGCCATGCATTTTTGCTTTAAAGGGTCTGCATTTGCTCACCCAATCTCAAAAATCCTCTCAGTCCCAAGTGTCCAGCCTTATGCCACATCCAGCTGTCATTGTAGACAGGGTTTTTCCAGGTTTCATCAGAGACCCTGAAGGAAATGTAAAGAATTTCCCTGTTTTTTGGTTTTGTTTTTGAAATTCCTTTTTATAGTGGGTTTGAGCTGATTCTCTCTGCCATGTGTATGCCAGTCTAGACACACTTGATTCCCTTACAGAGACATATCAATACATAGGTTTTAAGATTCTTACTAGTCAGATCTATTCCTCTGCGGGAAATATGGGGTTTTGAGTCCCTTTCACTGAGGAAGGTGTAGGTCTTGTCTATTCCACAGTTGGTTTTGGAAATGGTACCTGTGCTTATATCAAACTCTGGTTTTATGCATCACCCCACCTCTCCTTTCCCCTTAAGCAGGCATAAGAGTGTTTTCTAAATGTGAGACTCTGGTCTCTTTCCTAACTCAGTTCATGTGTAGCCATGTTTACAGGATCTTCATAAGTCATATCTTATGATAAGTTTCTTTTTCTGTGTGACTTATTTCACTTAGAATCATCGTACCTGAATCCACTCACTTTGCTGCTCCTGGTCTTATGACATTGATTTCATGGCTGAGGGATATTCCATCGGACATAAATATCACAGTTTTTTGAACCATTTTTATATTTCCTGGGATATTTAAGGTGTACCCAAGTTGAGGTTCTTGTAAGCAGTGCAGACCTAAATTTGGGGGTGGCTCTGTCTTATTGATTTTCAGTTTTCCCAATGTATATTCCCTAGACTGGAAGTTCCCTTGGCTCTGTAGCTCTGTCGTTTACTTGTTTTAGGGAACGCAATGCACTCCTCCGGTGAGGCAGTTGGCAATTTACATCCCGCCCATCAGCATAACAAGGCTCCCCGTTCTCCAGGGCCAGTCTTGCCTTTCTGGTTTTTACACATTTTGTGGATGTCCCTTTTGACCGGTGGGAATTGATACTTCCTTGTAGTGCAGATTTGCATTGCCCGCTTGCTTGTTTGGCCAAAAAGGGCATATGCGTTTTCTCCTGAATATATTCAGGAGAAAACGCATACGCCCTTTTTGGCCAACTGTGTCACTGTCGAAGTTGTGCCCTTCTTCCTGTGATTTAAAAGTGATTCCAACGTACCTCTTGAAATCTGTTTCCTGCTATTCTGCCTGGCTTTCAAGTCTGCCTCGTTGGCTTCCCTCAACAGATTTTGGGACGATAGTTGTCCTTTATTACTCTGCCAGTTTGTGAATTGCTGTGGCCCTGAGCTCCATTTTCCAACTCGTTTTTTGTGAGCTGTACGCAAGTCCAAAATTTTGGTTCAGGACCTATACTGGTTCCCGGTGGGTGGCTGAGACTCTGGTTAATTCTTCTTCCTGCCGGGAAATTAGAGTGACATGTGCCCGTCCAAATGCCTAACAGCTACTCTCTCATTGGTTCTCCCTCTTCCCTTCCATCCTCTGCCAAATTGGCAACCTGTGCGAACCAGGAGGTTAAAGGGGCTGTCTCTCCAAGTTGGGAGATTGATAGTAAAGCAGTTGGAAAGTCAAACCGGAGCACCAGGAGAGGGACTACTCTTTGAGTTTTAGAAACCTTTTGTATTCACAGTGTGTCCATTCTCTAGGTTTCCCGTACATGTTATAGCTGTAGTTATATTCCCTTCAACATGGAGAGTTGGGACCCATGGAATGGGGGCCATGCATTTTTGCTTTAAAGGGTCTGCATTTGCTCACCCAATCTCACCAATCCTCTCAGTCCCAAGTGTCCAGCCTTATGCCACATCCAGCTGTCATTGTAGACAGGGTTTTTCCAGGTTTCATCAGAGACCCTGAAGGAAATGGAAAGAATTTCCCTGTATTTTGGTTTTGTTTTTGAAATTCCTTTTTATAGTGGGTTTGAGCTGATTCTCTCTGCCATGTTTATGCCAGTCTAGACACACTTGATTCCCTTACAGAGACATATCAATACATAGGTTTTAAGATTCTTACTAGTCAGATCTATTCCTCTGCGGGAAATATGGGGTTTTGAGTCCCTTTCACTGAGGAAGGTGTAGGTCTTGTCTACTCCACAGTTGGTTTTGGAAATGGTACCTGTGCTTATATCAAACTCTGGTTTTATGCATCACCCCACCTCTCCTTTCCCCTTCAGCAGGCATAAGAGTGTTTTCTAAATGTGAGACTCTGGTCTCTTTCCTAACTCAGTTCATGTGTAGCCATGTTTACAGGATCTTCATAAGTCATATCTTATGATAAGTTTCTTTTTCTGTGTGACTTATTTCACTTAGAATCATCGTACCTGAATCCACTCACTTTGCTGCTCCTGGTCTTATGACATTGATTTCATGGCTGAGGGATATTCCATCGGACATAAATACCACAGTTTTTTGAACCATTTTTATATTTCCTGGGATATTTAAGGTGTACCCAAGTTGAGGTTCTTGTAAGCAGTGCAGCCCTAAATTTGAGGGTGGCTCTGTCTTATTGATTTTCAGTTTTCCCAATGTATATTCCCTAGACTGGAAGTGCCCTTGTCTCTGTAGCTCTGTTGTTTATTTCTTTTAGGGAACGCAATGCACCCATCCAGTGAGGCAGTTGGCAATTTACATCCCGCCCATCAGCATAACAATGCTCCCTGTTCTCCAGGGCCTGTCTTGCCTTTCTGGGATTTACACATTTTGTGGATGTCCCTTTTGACCGGTGGGAAGTGATACATCTTTGTAGTGCAGATTTGCATTCCCCCATTGCTTGTTTGGCCAAAAAGGGCGTATGCGTTTTCTCCTGAATATATTCAGGAGAAAACGCATACGCCCTTTTTGGCCAACTGCGTCATTGTCGAAGTTGTGCCCCTCTTCCTGTGCTTTCAAGGCGATTCCAACTTACCTCTTGAAATCTGTTTCCTGCTATTCTGCCTGGCTTTCAAGTCTGCCTCGTTGCCTTCCTCAACAGATTTTTGGACGATAGTTGTCCTTTATTACTCTGCCAGTTTGTGAATTGCTGTGGCCCTGAGCTCCATTTTCCAACTCGTTTTTTGTGAGCTGTACGCAAGTCCAAAATTTTGGTTCAGGACCTATACTGGTTCCCGGTGGGTGGCTGAGACTCTGGTTAATTCTTCTTCCTGCCGGGAAATTAGAGTGACATGTGCCCGTCCAAATGACTAACAGTAACTCTCTCATTGGTTCTCCCTCTTCCCTTCCATCCTCTGCCAAATTGGCAACCTGTGCGAACCAGGAGGTTAAAGGGGCTGTCTCTCCAAGTTGGGAGATTGATAGTAATGAAGTTGGAAAGTCAAACCGGAGCACCAGGAGAGGGACTACCCGTTGAGTTTTAGAAACCTTTTGTATTCACAGTGTGTCCATTCTCTAGGGTTCCCATACATGTTATAGCTGTAGTAATATTCCCTTCAACATGGAGAGTTGGGTCCCATGGATTGGGGGCCATGCATTTTTGCTTTAAGGGGTCTGCATTTGCTCACCCAATCTCACCAATCCTCTCAGTCCCAAGTGTCCAGCCTTATGCCACATCCAGCTGTCATTGTAGACAGGGTTTTTCCAGGTTTCATCAGAGACCCTGAAGGAAATGTAAAGAATTTCCCTGTTTTTTGGTTTTGTTTTTGAAATTCCTTTTTATAGTGGGTTTGAGCTGATTCTCTCTGCCATGTTTATGCCAGTCTAGAAACATTTGATTCCCTTACAGAGACATATCAATACATAGGTTTTAAGATTCTTACTAGTCAGATCTATTCCTCTGTGGGAAATATGGGGTTTTGAGTCCCTTTCACTGAGGAAGGGGTAGGTCTTGTCTATTCCACAGTTGGTTTTGGAAATGGTACCTGTGCTTATATCAAACTCTGGTTTTATGCATCACCCCACCCCTCCTTTCCCCTTAAGCAGGCATAAGAGTGTTTTCTAAATGTGAGACTCTTTTCTCTTTCCTAACTCAGTTCATGTGTAGCCATGTTTACAGGATCTTCATAAGTCATATCTTATGATAATTTTCTTTTTCTGTGTGACTTATTTCACTTAGAATCATCGTACCTGAATCCACTCACTTTGCTGCTCCCGGTCTTATGACATTGATTTCATGGCTGAGGGATATTCCATCGGACATAAATACCACAGGTTTTTGAACCATTTTTATATTTCCTGGGATATTTAAGGTGTACCCAAGTTGAGGTTCTTGTAAGCAGTGCAGCCCTAAATTTGGGGGTGGCTCTGTCTTATTGATTTTCAGTTTTCCCAATGTATATTCCCTAGACTGGAAGTGCCCTTGGCTCTGTAGCGCTGTTGTTTACTTGTTTTAGGGAATGCAATGCACTCCTCCCGTGAGGCAGTTGGCAATTTACATCCCGCCCATCAGCATAACAAACTCCCTGTTCTCCAGGGCCAGTCTTGCCTTTCTGGTTTTTACACATTTTGTGGATTTCCCTTTTGACCGGTGGGACGGGATACTTCTTTGTAGTGCAGATTTGCATTGCCCGCTTGCTTGTTTGGCCAAAAAGGGCGTATGCGTTTTCTCCTGAATATATTCAGGAGAAAACGCATACGCCCTTTTTGGCCAACTGCGTCATTGTCGAAATTGTGCCCCTCTTCCTGTGCTTTAAAGGCGATTCCAACGTACCTCTTGAAATCTGTTTCCTGCTATTGTGCCTGGCTTTCAAGTCTGCCTCGTTGCCTTCCCTCAACAGATTTTTGGACGATAGTTGTCCTTTATTACTCTGCCAGTTTGTGAATTGCTGTGGCCCTGAGCTCCATTTTCCTACTCGTTTTTTGTGAGCTGTATGCAAGTCCAAAATTTTGGTTCAGGACCTATACTGGTTCACGGTGGGTGGCTGAGACTCTGGTTAATTCTTCTTCCTGCCGGAAAATTAGAGTGACATGTGCCCGTCCAAATGCCTAACAGTAACTCTCTCATTGGTTCTTCCTCTTCCCTTCCATCCTCTGCCAAATTGGCAACCTGTGCGAACCAGGAGGTTAAAGGGGCTGTCTCTCCAAGTTGGGAGATTGATAGTAAAGCAGTTGGAAAGTCAAACCGGAGCACCAGGAGAGGGACTACTCGTTGACTTCTAGAAACCTTTTGTATTCACAGTGTGTCCATTCTCTAGGTTTCCCGTACATGTTATAGCTGTAGTAATATTCCCTTCAACCTGGAGAGTTGGGACCCAAGGAATGGGGGCCATGCATTTTTGCTTTAAAGGGTCTGCATTTGCTCACCCAATCTCACCAATCCTCTCAGTCCCAAGTGTCCAGCCTTATGCCACATCCAGCTGTCATTGTAGACAGGGTTTTTCCAGGTTTCATCAGAGACCCTGAAGGAAATGGAAAGAATTTCCCTGTTTTTTGGTTTTGTTTTTGAAATTCCTTTTTATAGTGGGTTTGAGCTGATTCTCTCTGCCATGTTTATGCCAGTCTAGACACACTTGATTCCCTTACAGAGACATATCAATACATAGGTTTTAAGATTCTTACTAGTCAGATCTATTCCTTTGCGGGAAATATGGGGTTTTGAGTCCCTTTCACTGAGGAAGGTGTAGGTCTTGTCTATTGCACAGTTGGTTTTGGAAATGGTACCTGTGCTTATATCAAACTCTGGTTTTATGCATCACCCCACCTCTCCTTTCCCCTTAAGCAGGCATAAGAGTGTTTTCTAAATGTGAGACTCTGGTCTCTTTCCTAACTCAGTTCATGTGTAGCCATGTTTACAGGATCTTCATAAGTCATATCTTATGATAAGTTTCTTTTTCTGTGTGACTTATTTCACTTAGAATCATCGTACCTGAATCCACTCACTTTGCTGCTCCTGGTCTTATGACATTGATTTCATGGCTGAGGGATATTCCATCGGACATAAATACCACAGTTTTTTGAACCATTTTTATATTTCCTGGGATATTTAAGGTGTACCCAAGTTGAGGTTCTTGTAAGCAGTGCAGCCCTAAATTTCGGGGTGGCTCTGTCTTATTGATTTTCAGTTTTCCCAATGTATATTCCCTAGACTGGAAGTGCCCTTGGCTCTGTAGCTCTGTCGTTTACTTGTTTTAGGGAACGCAATGCACTCCTCCGGTGAGGCAGTTGGCAATTTACATCCCGCCCATCAGCATAACAAGGCTCCCTGTTCTCCAGGGCCAGTCTTGCCTTTATGGTTTTTACACATTTTGTGGATGTCCCTTTTGACCGGTGGGAAGTGATACTTCTTTGTAGTGCAGATTTGCATTGCCCGCTTGCTTGTTTGGCCAAAAAGGGCGTATGCGTTTTCTCATGAATATATTCAGGAGAAAACGCATACGCCCTTTTTGGCCAACTGCGTCATTGTCGAAGTTGTGCCCCTCTTCCTGTGCTTTCAAGGCGATTCCAACGTACCTCTTGAAATCTGTTTCCTGCTATTCTGCCTGGCTTTCAAGTCTGCCTCGTTGCCTTCCCTCAACAGATTTTTGGACGATAGTTGTCCTTTATTACTCTGCCAGTTTGCGAATTGCTGTGGCCATGAGCTCCATTTTCCAACTCGTTTTTTGTGAGCTGTACGCAAGTGCAAAATTTTGGTTCAGGACCTATACTGCTTCCCGGTGTGTGGCTGAGACTCTGGTTAATTCTTCTTCCTGCCGGGAAATTAGAGTGACATGTGCCCGTCCAAATGACTAACAGTAACTCTCTCATTGGTTCTCCCTCTTCCCTTCCATCCTCTGCCAAATTGGCAACCTGTGCGAACCAGGAGGTTAAAGGGGCTGTCTCTCCAAGTTGGGAGATTGATAGTAAAGCAGTTGGAAAGTCAAACCGGAGCACCAGGAGAAGGGCTACTCGTTGAGTTTTAGAAACCTTTTGTATTCACAGTGTGTCCATTCTCTAGGTTTCCCGTACATGTTATAGCTGTAGTAATATTCCCTTCAACCTGGAGAGTTGGGACCCATGGAATGGGGGCCATGCATTTTTGCTTTAAAGGGTCTGCATTTGCTCACCCAATCTCACCAGTCCTCTCAGTCCCAAGTGTCCAGCCTTATGCCACATCCAGCTGTCATTGTAGACAGGGTTTTTCCAGGTTTCATCAGAGACCCTGAAGGAAATGGAAAGAATTTCCCTGTTTTTTGGTTTTGTTTTTGAAATTCCTTTTTATAGTGGGTTTGAGCTGATTCTCTCTGCCATGTTTATGCCAGTCTAGACACACTTGATTCCCTTACAGAGACATATCAATACATAGGTTTTAAGATTCTTACTAGTCAGATCTATTCCTCTGCGGGAAATATGGGGTTTTGAGTCCCTTTCACTGAGGAAGGTGTAGGTCTTGTCTATTGCACAGTTGGTTTTGGAAATGGTACCTGTGCTTATATCAAACTCTGGTTTTATGCATCACCCCACCTCTCCTTTCCCCTTAAGCAGGCATAAGAGTGTTTTCTAAATGTGAGACTCTGGTCTCTTTCCTAACTCAGTTCATGTGTAGCCATGTTTACAGGATCTTCATAAGTCATATCTTATGATAAGTTTCTTTTTCTGTGTGACTTATTTCACTTAGAATCATCGTACCTGAATCCACTCACTTTGCTGCTCCTGGTCTTATGACATTGATTTCATGGCTGAGGGATATTCCATCGGACATAAATACCACAGTTTTTTGAACCATTTTTATATTTCCTGGGATATTTAAGGTGTACCCAAGTTGAGGTTCTTGTAAGCAGTGCAGCCCTAAATTTGGGGGTGGCTCTGTCTTATTGATTTTCAGTTTTCCCAATGTATATTCCCTAGACTGGAAGTGCCCTTGGCTCTGTAGCTCTGTCGTTTACTTGTTTTAGGGAACGCAATGCACTCCTCCGGTGAGGCAGTTGGCAATTTACATCCCGCCCATCAGCATAACAAGGCTCCCTGTTCTCCAGGGCCAGTCTTGCCTTTATGGTTTTTACACATTTTGTGGATGTCCCTTTTGACCGGTGGGAAGTGATACTTCTTTGTAGTGCAGATTTGCATTGCCCGCTTGCTTGTTTGGCCAAAAAGGGCGTATGCGTTTTCTCCTGAATATATTCAGGAGAAAACGCATACGCCCTTTTTGGCCAACTGCGTCATTGTCGAAGTTGTGCCCCTCTTCCTGTGCTTTAAAGGCGATTCCAACGTACCTCTTGAAATCTGTTTCCTGCTATTCTGCCTGGCTTTCAAGTCTGCCTCGTTGCCTTCCCTCAACAGATTTTTGGACGATAGTTGTCCTTTATTACTCTGCCAGTTTGCGAATTGCTGTGGCCCTGAGCTCCATTTTCCAACTCGTTTTTTGTGAGCTGTACGCAAGTGCAAAATTTTGGTTCAGGACCTATACTGCTTCCCGGTGGGTGGCTGAGACTCTGGTTAATACTTCTTCCTGCCGGGAAATTAGAGTGACATGTGCCCGTCCAAATGACTAACAGTAACTCTCTCATTGGTTCTCCCTCTTCCCTTCCACCCTCTGCCAAATTGGCAACCTGTGCGAACCAGGAGGTTAAAGGGGCTGTCTCTCCAAGTTGGGAGATTGATAGTAAAGCAGTTGGAAAGTCAAACCGGAGCACCAGGAGAGGGACTACTCGTTGAGTTTTAGAAACCTTTTGTATTCACAGTGTGTCCATTCTCTAGGTTTCCCGTACATGTTATAGCTGTAGTAATATTCCCTTCAACATGGAGAGTTGGGACCCATGGAATGGGGGCCATGCATTTTTGCTTTAAAGGGTCTGCATTTGCTCACCCAATCTCACCAGTCCTCTCAGTCCCAAGTGTCCAGCCTTATGCCACATCCAGCTGTCATTGTAGACAGGGTTTTTCCAGGTTTCATCAGAGACCCTGAAGGAAATGGAAAGAATTTCCCTGTTTTTTGGTTTTGTTTTTGAAATTCCTTTTTATAGTGGGTTTGAGCTGATTCTCTCTGCCATGTGTATGCCAGTCTAGACTCACTTGATTCCCTTACAGAGACATATCAATACATAGGTTTTAAGATTCTTACTAGTCAGATCTATTCCTCTGCGGGAAATATGGGGTTTTGAGTCCCTTTCACTGAGGAAGGTGTAGGTCTTGTCTATTCCACAGTTGGTTTTGGAAATGGTACCTGTGCTTATATCAAACTCTGGTTTTATGCATCACCCCACCTCTCCTTTCCCCTTAAGCAGGCATAAGAGTGTTTTCTAAATGTGAGACTCTGGTCTCTTTCCTAACTCAGTTCATGTGTAGCCATGTTTACAGGATCTTCATAAGTCATATCTTATGATAAGTTTCTTTTTCTGTGTGACTTATTTCACTTAGAATCATCGTACCTGAATCCACTCACTTTGCTGCTCCTGGTCTTATGACATTGATTTCATGGCTGAGGGATATTCCATCGGACATAAATACCACAGTTTTTTGAACCATTTTTATATTTCCTGGGATATTTAAGGTGTACCCAAGTTGAGGTTCTTGTAAGCAGTGCAGCCCTAAATTTGGGGGTGGCTCTGTCTTATTGATTTTCAGTTTTCCCAATGTATATTCCCTAGACTGGAAGTGCCCTTGGCTCTGTAGCGCTGTTGTTTACTTGTTTTAGGGAACGCAATGCACTCCTCCCGTGAGGCAGTTGGCAATTTACATCCCGCCCATCAGCATAACAAACTCCCTGTTCTCCAGGGCCAGTCTTGCCTTTCTGGTTTTTACACATTTTGTGGATGTCCCTTTTGACCGGGGGGACGGGATACTTCTTTGTAGTGCAGATTTGCATTGCCCGCTTGCTTGTTTGGCCAAAAAGGGCGTATGCGTTTTCTCCTGAATATATTCAGGAGAAAACGCATACGCCCTTTTTGGCCAACTGCGTCATTGTCGAAATTGTGCCCCTCTTCCTGTGCTTTAAAGGCGATTCCAACGTACCTCTTGAAATCTGTTTCCTGCTATTGTGCCTGGCTTTCAAGTCTGCCTCGTTGCCTTCCCTCAACAGATTTTTGGACGATAGTTGTCCTTTATTACTCTGCCAGTTTGTGAATTGCTGTGGCCCTGAGCTCCATTTTCCAACTCGTTTTTTGTGAGCTGTATGCAAGTCCAAAATTTTGGTTCAGGACCTATACTGGTTCACGGTGGGTGGCTGAGACTCTGGTTAATTCTTCTTCCTGCCGGAAAATTAGAGTGACATGTGCCCGTCCAAATGCCTAACAGTAACTCTCTCATTGGTTCTCCCTCTTCCCTTCCATCCTCTGCCAAATTGGCAACCTGTGCGAACCAGGAGGTTAAAGGGGCTGTCTCTCCAAGTTGGGAGATTGATAGTAAAGCAGTTGGAAAGTCAAACCGGAGCACCAGGAGAGGGACTACTCGTTGACTTTTAGAAACCTTTTGTATTCACAGTGTGTCCATTCTCTAGGTTTCCCGTACATGTTATAGCTGTAGTAATATTCCCTTCAACCTGGAGAGATGGGACCCAAGGAATGGGGGCCATGCATTTTTGCTTTAAAGGGTCTGCATTTGCTAACCCAATATCACCAATCCTCTCAGTCCCAAGTGTCCAGCCTTATGCCACATCCAGCTGTCATTGTAGACATGGTTTTTCCAGGTTTCATGAGAGACCCGGAAGGAAATGGAAAGAATTTCCCTGTTTTTTGGTTTTGTTTTTGAAATACCTTTTAATAGTGGGTTTGAGCTGATTCTCTCTGCCATGTTTATGCCAGTCTAGACACACTTGATTCCCTTACAGAGACATATCAATACATAGGTTTTAAGATTCTTACTAGACAGATCTATTCCTCTGCGGGAAATATGGGGTTTTGAGTCCCTTTCACTGAGGAAGGTGTAGGTCTTGTCTATTCCACAGTTGGTTTTGGAAATAGTACCTGTGCTTATATCAAACTCTGGTTTTATGAATCACCCCACCTCTCCTTTCCCCTTAAGCAGGCATAAGAGTGTTTTCTAAATGTGAGACTCTGGTCTCTTTCCTAACTCAGTTCATGTGTAGCCATGTTTACAGGATCTTCATAAGTCATATCTTATGATAAGTTTCTTTTTCTGTGTGACTTATTTCACTTAGAATCATCGTACCTGAATCCACTCACTTTGCTGCTCCTGGTCTTATGACTTTGATTTCATGGCTGAGGGATATTCCATCGGACATAAATACCACAGTTTTTTGAACCAATTTTATATTTCCTGGGATATTTAAGGTGTACCCAAGTTGAGGTTCTTGTAAGCAGTACAGCCCTAAATTTGGGGGTGGCTCTGTCTTATTGATTTTCAGTTTTCCCAATGTATATTCCCTAGACTGGAAGTGCCCTTGGCTCTGTAGCTCTGTTGTTTACTTGTTTTAGGGAACGCAATGCACTCCTCCAGTGAGGCAGTTGTCAATTTACATCCCGCCCATCAGCATAACAAGGCTCCCTGTTCTCCAGGGTCTCTCTTGCCTTTCTGGTTTTTACACACTTTGTGGATGTCCCTTTTGACCGATGGGAAGTGATACTTCTTTGTAGTGCAAATTTGCATTGCCCGCTTGCTTGTTTGGCCAAAAAGGGCGTATGCGTTTTCTCCTGAATATATTCAGGAGAAAACGCATACGCCCTTTTTGGCCAACTGTGTCATTGTCGAAGTTGTGCCCCTCTTCCTGTGCTTTCAAGGCGATTCCAACGTACCTCTTGAAATCTGTTTCCTGCTATTCTGCCTGGCTTTCAAGTCTGCCTCGTTGCCTTCCCTCAACAGATTTTTGGACGATAATTGTCCTTTATTACTCTGCCTGTTTGTGAATTGCTGTGGCCCTGAGCTCCATTTTCCAACTCGTTTTTTGTGAGCTGTACGCAAGTCCAAAATTTTGGTTCAGGACCTATACTGGTTCCCGGTGGGTGGCTGAGACTCTGGTTAATTCTTCTTCCTGCCGGGAAATTAGAGTGACATGTGCCCGTCCAAATGCCTAACAGTAACTCTCTCATTGGTTCTCCCTCTTCCCTTCCATCCTCTGCCAAATTGGCAACCTGTGCGAACCAGGAGGTTAAAGGGGCTGTCTCTCCAAGTTGGGAGATTGATAGTAAAGCAGTTGGAAAGTCAAACCGGAGCACCAGGAGAGGGACTACTCGTTGAGTTTTAGAAACCTTTTGTATTCACAGTGTGTCCATTCGCTAGGTTTCCCGTACATGTTATAGCTGTAGTAATATTCCATTCAACCTGGAGAGTTGGGACCCATGGAATGGGGGCCATGCATTTTTGCTTTAAAGGGTCTGCATTTGCTCACCCAATCTCACCAATCCTCTCAGTCCCAAGTGTCCAGCCTTATGCCACATCCAGCTGTCATTGTAGACAGGGTTTTTCCAGGTTTCATCAGAGACCCTGAAGGAAATGGAAAGAATTTCCCTGTTTTTTGGTTTTGTTTTTGAAATTCCTTTTTATAGTGTGTTTGAGCTGATTCTCTCTGCCATGTGTATGCCAATCTAGACACACTTGATTCCCTTACAGAGACATATCAATACATAGGTTTTAAGATTCTTACTAGTCAGATCTATTCCTCTGCGGGAAATATGGGGTTTTGAGTCCCTTTCACTGAGGAAGGTGTAGGTCTTGTCTATTCCACAGTTGGTTTTGGAAATGGTACCTGTGCTTATATCAAACTCTGGTTTTATGAATCACCCCACCTCTCCTTTCCCCTTAAGCAGGCATAAGAGTGTTTTCTAAATGTGAGACTCTGGTCTCTTTCCTAACTCAGTTCATGTGTAGCCATGTTTACAGGATCTTCATAAGTCATATCTTATGATAAGTTTCTTTTTCTGTGTGACTTATTTCACTTAGAATCATCGCACCTGATTCCACTCACTTTGCTGCTCCTGGTCTTATGACATTGATTTCATGGCTGAGGGATATTCCATCGGACATAAATACCACAGTTTTTTGAACCATTTTTATATTTCCTGGGATATTTAAGGTGTACCCAAGTTGAGGTTCTTGTAAGCAGTGCAGCCCTAAATTTGGGGGTGGCTCTGTCTTATTGATTTTCAGTTTTCCCAATGTATATTCCCTAGACTGGAAGTGCCCTTGGCTCTGTAGCTCTGTTGTTTACTTGTTTTAGGGAACGCAATGCACTCCTCCCGTGAGGCAGTTGGCAATTTACATCCCGCCCATCAGCATAACAAACTCCCTGTTCTCCAGGGCCAGTCTTGCCTTTCTGGTTTTTACACATTTTGTGGATGTCCCTTTTGACCGCTGGGACGGGATACTTCTTTGTAGTGCAGATTTGCATTGCCCGCTTGCTTGTTTGGCCAAAAAGGGCGTATGCGTTTTCTCCTGAATATATTCAGGAGAAAACGCATACGCCCTTTTTGGCCAACTGCGTCATTGTCGAAATTGTGCCCCTCTTCCTGTGCTTTAAAGGCGATTCCAACGTACCTCTTTAAATCTGTTTCCTGCTATTGTGCCTGGCTTTCAAGTCTGCCTCGTTGCCTTCCCTCAACAGATTTTTGGACGATAGTTGTCCTTTATTACTCTGCCAGTTTGTGAATTGCTGTGGCCCTGAGCTCCATTTTCCAACTCGTTTTTTGTGAGCTGTATGCAAGTCCAAAATTTTGGTTCAGGACCTATACTGGTTCCCGGTGGGTGGCTGAGACTCTGGTTAATTCTTCTTCCTGCCGGAAAATTAGAGTGACATGTGCCCGTCCAAATGCCTAACAGTAACTCTCTCATTGGTTCTCCCTCTTCCCTTCCATCCTCTGCCAAATTGGCAACCTGTGCGAACCAGGAGGTTAAAGGGGCTGTCTCTCCAAGTTGGGAGATTGATAGTAAAGCAGTTGGAAAGTCAAACCGGAGCACCAGGAGAGGGACTACTCGTTGACTTTTAGAAACCTTTTGTATTCACAGTGTGTCCATTCTCTAGGTTTCCCGTACATGTTATAGCTGTAGTAATATTCCCTTCAACCTGGAGAGTTGAGACCCAAGGAATGGGGGCCATGCATTTTTGCTTTAAAGGGTCTGCATTTGCTAACCCAATCTCACCAATCCTCTCAGTCCCAAGTGTCCAGCCTTATGCCACATCCAGCTGTCATTGTAGACATGGTTTTTCCAGGTTTCATCAGAGACCCTGAAGGAAATGGAAAGAATTTCCCTGTTTTTTGGTTTTGTTTTTGAAATTCCTTTTTATAGTGGGTTTGAGCTGATTCTCTCTGCCATGTTTATGCCAGTCTAGACACACTTGATTCCCTTACAGAGACATATCAATACATAGGTTTTAAGATTCTTACTAGACAGATCTATTCCTCTGCGGGAAATATGGGGTTTTGAGTCCCTTTCACTGAGGAAGGTGTAGGTCTTGTCTATTGCACAGTTGGTTTTGGAAATGGTACCTGTGCTTATATCAAACTCTGGTTTTATGCATCACCCCACCTGTCCTTTCCCCTTCAGCAGGCATAAGAGTGTTTTCTAAATGTGAGACTCTGTTCTCTTTCCTAACTCAGTTCATGTGTAGCCATGTTTACAGGATCTTCATAAGTCATATCTTATGATAAGTTTCTTTTTCTGTGTGACTTATTTCACTTAGAATCATCGTACCTGAATCCACTCACTTTGCTGCTCCTGGTCTTATGACATTGATTTCAAGGCTGAGGGATATTCCATCGGACATAAATAACCACAGTTTTTTGAACCATTTTTATATTTCCTGGGATATTTAAGGTGTACCCAAGTTGAGGTTCTTGTAAGCAGTGCAGCCCTAAATTTGGGGGTGGCTCTGTCTTATTGATTTTCAGTTTTCCCAATGTATATTCCCTAGACTGGAAGTGCCCTTGGCTCTGTAGCTCTGTTGTTTACTTGTTTTAGGGAACGCAATGCTCTCCTCGAGTGAGGCAGTTGGCAATTTACATCCCGCCCATCAGCATAACAAGGCTCCCTGTTCTCCAGGGCCAGTCTTGCCTTTCTGGTTTTTACACATTTTGTGGATGTCCCTTTTGACCGGTGGAAGTGATACTTCTTTGTAGTGCAGATTTGCATTGCCCGCTTGCTTGTTTGGCCAAAAAGGGCGTATGCGTTTTCTCCTGAATATATTCAGGAGAAAACGCATACGCCCTTTTTGGCCAACTGCGTCATTGTCGAAGTTGTGCCCCTCTTCCTGTGCTTTCAAGGCGATTCCAACGTACCTCTTGAAATCTGTTTCCTGCTATTCTGCCTGGCTTTCAAGTCTGCCTCGTTGCCTTCCCTCAACAGATTTTTGGACGATAGTTGTCCTTTATTACTCTGCCAGTTTGTGAATTGCTGTGGCCCTGAGCTCCATTTTCCAACTCGTATTTGTGAGCTGTACGCAAGTCCAAAATTTTGGTTCAGGACTTATACTGGTTCCCGGTGGGTGGCTGAGACTCTGGTTAATTCTTCTTCCTGCCGGGAAATTAGAGTGACATGTGCCCGTCCAAATGCCTAACAGTAACTCTCTCATTGGTTCTCCCTCTTCCCTTCCAGCCTCTGCCAAATTGGCAACCTGTGCGAACCAGGAGGTTAAAGGGGCTGTCTCTCCAAGTTGGGAGATTGATAGTAAAGCAGTTGGAAAGTCAAACCGGAGCACCAGGAGAGGGACTACTCGTTGTGTTTTAGAAACCTTTTGTATTCAGAGTGTGTCCATTCTCTAGGTTTCCCGTACATGTTATAGCTGTAGTAATATTCCATTCAACCTGGAGAGTTGGGACCCAAGGAATGGGGGCCATGCATTTTTGCTTTAAAGGGTCTGCATTTGCTCACCCAATCTCACCAATCCTCTCAGTCCCAAGTGTCCAGCCTTATGCCACATCCAGCTGTCATTGTAGACAGGGTTTTTCCAGGTTTCATCAGAGACCCTGAAGGAAATGTAAATAATTTCCCTGTTTTTTGGTTTTGTTTTTGAAATTCCTTTTTATAGTGGTTTGAGCTGATTCTCTCTGCCATGTTTATGCCAGTCTAGACACACTTGATTCCCTTATAGAGACATATCAATACATAGGTTTTAAGATTCTTACTAGTCAGATCTATTCCTCTGTGGGAAATATGGGGTTTTGAGTCCCTTTCACTGAGGAAGGCGTAGGTCTTGTCTATACCACAGTTGGTTTTGGAAATGGTACCTGTGCTTATATCAAACTCTGGTTTTATGCATCACCCCACCTCTCCTTTCCCCTTAAGCAGGCATAAGAGTGTTTTCTAAATGTGAGACTCTGGTCTCTTTCCTAACTCTGTTCATGTGTAGCCATGTTTACAGGATCTTCATAAGTCATATCTTATGATAAGTTTCTTTTTCTGTGTGACTTATTTCACTTAGAATCATCGTACCTGAATCCACTCACTTTGCTGCTCCTGGTCTTATGACATTGATTTCATGGCTGAGGGATATTCCATCGGACATAAATACCACAGTTTTTTGAACCATTTTTATATTTCCTGGGATATTTAAGGTGTACCCAAGTTGAGGTTCTTGTAAGCAGTGCAGCCCTAAATTTGGGGGTGGCTCTGTCTTATTGATTTTCAGTTTACCCAATGTATATTCCCTAGACTGGAAGTGCCCTTGGCTCTGTAGCTCTGTTGTTTACTTGTTTTAGGGAACGCAATGCACTCCTCCAGTGAGGCAGTTGGCAATTTACATCCCGCCCATCAGCATAACAAGGCTCCCTGTTCTCCAGGGCCAGTCTTGCCTTTCTGGTTTTTACACATTTTGTGGATGTCCCTTTTGACCGGTGGGAAGGGATACTTCTTTGTAGTGCAGATTTGCATTGCCCGCTTGCTTGTTTGGCCAAAAATGTGTATGCGTTTTCTCCTGAATATATTCAGGAGAAAACGCATACGCCCTTTTTGGCCAACTGCGTCATTGTCGAAGTTGTGCCCCTCTTCCTGGGCTTTAAAGGCGATTCCAACGTACCTCTTGAAACCTGTTTCCTGCTATTCTGCCTGGCTTTCAAGTCTGCCTCGTTGCCTTCCCTCAACAGATTTTTGGACGATAGTTGTCCTTTACTACTCTGCCAGTTTGTGAATTGCTGTGGCCCTGAGCTCCATTTTCCAACTCGTTTTTTGTGAGCTGTACGCAAGTCCAAAATTTTGGTTCAGGACCTATACTGGTTCCCGGTGGGTGGCTGAGACTCTGGTTAATTCTTCTTCCTGCCGGGAAATTAGAGTGACATGTGCCCGTCCAAATGCCTAACAGCTTCTCTCTCATTGGTTCTCGCTCTTCCCTTCCATCCTCTGCCAAATTGGCAACCTGTGCGAACCAGGAGTTTAAAGGGGCTGTCTCTCCAAGTTGGGAGATTGATAGTAAAGCAGTTGGAAAGTCAAACCGGAGCACCAGGAGAGGGACTACTCGTTGAGTTTTAGAAACCTTTTGTATTCACAGTGTGTCCATTCTCTAGGTTTCCCGTACATGTTATAGCTGTAGCAATATTCCCTTCAACCTGGAGAGTTGGGACCCATGGAATGGGGGCCATACATTTTTGCTTTAAAGGGTCTGCATTTGCTCACCCAATCTCAGCAATCCTCTCAGTCCCAAATGTCCAGCCTTATGCCACATCCAGCTGTCATTGTAGACAGGGTTTTTCCAGGTTTCATCAGAGACCCTGAAGGAAATGTAAAGAATTTCCCTGATTTTTGGTTTTGTTTTTGAAATTCCTTTTTATAGTGGGTTTGAGCTGATTCTCTCTGCCATGTGTATGCCAGTCTAGACACACTTGATTCCCTTACAGAGACATATCAATACATAGGTTTTAAGATTCTTACTAGTCAGATCTATTCCTCTGCGGGAAATATGGGGTTTTGAGTCCCTTTCACTGAGGAAGGTGTAGGTCTTGTCTATTGCACAGTTGGTTTTGGAAATGGTACCTGTGCTTATATCAAAATCTGGTTTTATGCATCACCCCACCTCTCCTTTCCCCTTAAGCAGGCATAAGAGTGTTTTCTAAATGTGAGACTCTGGTCTCTTTCCTAACTCAGTTCATGTGTAGCCATGTTTACAGGATCTTCATAAGTCATATCTTATGATAAGTTTCTTTTTCTGTGTGACTTATTTCACTTAGAATCATCGTACCTGAATCCACTCACTTTGCTGCTCCTGGTCTTATGACATTGATTTCATGGCTGAGGGATATTCCATCGGACATAAATACCACAGTTTTTTGAATCATTTTTATATTTCCTGGGATATTTAAGGTGTACCCAAGTTGAGGTTCTTGTAAGCAGTGCAGCCCTAAATTTGGGGGTGGCTCTGTCTTATTGATTATCAGTTTTCCCAATGTATATTCCCTAGACTGGAAGTGCCCTAGGCTCTGTAGCTCTGTTGTTTACTTGTTTTAGGGAACGCAATGCACTCCTCCAGTGAGGCAGTTGGCAATTTATATCCCGCCCATCAGCATAACAAGGCTCCCTGTTCTCCAGGGCCAGTCTTGCCTTTCTGGTTTTTACACATTTTGTGGATGTCCCTTTTTTTTTTTTTTTTTTTTTTTTTTTTTTTTCTTTTTGCGGTATGTGGGCCTCTCACTGCTGTGGCCTCTCCCGTTGCGGAGCACAGGCTCCAGACGCGCAGGCCCAGCGGCCACGGCTCACGGGCCCAGCCGCTCCGCGGCACGTGGGATCCTCCCAGACCGGGGCACGAACCCGTATCCCCTGCATCGGCAGGCGGACTCTCAACCACTGCGCCACCAGGGAGGCCCTGGATGTCCCTTTTGACCGGTGGGAAGTGATACTTCTTTGTAGTGCAGATTTGCATTGCCCGCTTGGTTGTTTGGCCAAAAAGGGTTTATGCGTTTTCTCCTGAATATATTCAGGAGAAAACGCATACGCCCTTTTTGGCCAACTGCGTCATTGTCGACGTTGTGCCCCTCTTCCTGTGCTTTAAAGGCGATTCCGACGTATCTCTTGAAATCTGTTTCCTGCTATTCTGCCTGGCTTTCAAGTCTGCCTCGTTGCCTTCCCTCAACAGATTTTTGGACGATAGTTGTCCTTTATTACTCTGCCAGTTTGCGAATTGCTTTGGCCCTGAGCTCCATTTTCCAACTCGTTTTTTGTGAGCTGTACGCAAGTCCAAAATTTTGGTTCAGGACCTATACTGCTTCCCGGTGGGTGGCTGAGACTCTGGTTAATTCTTCTTCCTGCCGGGAAATTAGAGTGACATGTGCCCGTCCAAATGCCTAACAGTAACTCTCTCATTGGTTCTCCCTCTTCCCTTCCATCCTCTGCCAAATTGGCAACCTGTGCGAACCAGGAGGTTAAAGGGGCTGTCTCTCCAAGTTGGGAGATTGATAGTATAGCAGTTGGAAAGTCAAACCGGAGCACCAGGAGAGGGACTACTCGTTGAGTTTTAGAAACCTTTTGTATTCACAGTGTGTCCATTCTCTAGGTTTCCCGTACATGTTATAGCTGTAGTAATATTCCCTTCAACATGGAGAGTTGGGACCCATGGAATGGGGGCCATACATTTTTGCTTTAAAGGGTCTGCATTTGCTCACCCAATCTCACCAATCCTCTCAGTCCCAAGTGTCCAGCCTTATGCCACATCCAGCTGTCATTGTAGACAGGGTTTTTCCAGATTTCATCAGAGACCCTGAAGGAAATGGAAAGAATTTCCCTGTTTTTTGGTTTTGTTTTTGAAATTCCTTTTTATAGTGGGTTTGAGCTGATTCTCTCTGCCATGTGTATGCCAGTCTAGACACACTTGATTCCCTTACAGAGACATATCAATACATAGGTTTTAAGATTCTTACTAGTCAGATCTATTCCTCTGCGGGAAATATGGGGTTTTGAGTCCCTTTCACTGAGGAAGGTGTAGGTCTTGTCTATTGCACAGTTGGTTTTGGAAATGGTACCTGTGCTTATATCAAACTCTGGTTTTATGCATCACCCCACCTCTCCTTTCCCCTTAAGCAGGCATAAGAGTGTTTTCTAAATGTGAGACTCTGGTCTCTTTCCTAACTCAGTTCATGTGTAGCCATGTTTACAGGATCTTCATAAGTCATATCTTATGATAAGTTTCTTTTTCTGTGTGACTTATTTCACTTAGAATCATCGTACCTGAATCCACTCACTTTGCTGCTCCTGGTCTTATGACATTGATTTCATGGCTGAGGGATATTCCATCGGACATAAATACCACAGTTTTTTGAACCATTTTTATATTTCCTGGGATATTTAAGGTGTACCCAAGTTGAGGTTCTTGTAAGCAGTGCAGCCCTAAATTTGGGGGTGGCTCTGTCTTATTGATTATCAGTTTTCCCAATGTATATTCCCTAGACTGGAAATGCCCTTGGCTCTGTAGCTCTGTTGTTTACTTGTTTTAGGGAACACAATGCACTCCTCCGGTGAGGCAGTTGGCAATTTACATCCCGCCCATCAGCATAACAAGGCTCCCTGTTCTCCAGGGCCAGTCTTGCCTTTCTGGTTTTTACACATTTTGTGGATGTCCCTTTTGACCGGTGGGAACTGATACTTCTTTGTAGTGCAGATTTGCATTGCCCGCTTGCTTGTTTGGCCAAAAAGGGCGGATGCGTTTTCTCCTGAATATATTCAGGAGAAAACGCATACGCCCTTTTTGGCCAACTGCGTCATTGTCGAAGTTGTGCCCCTCTTCCTGTGCTTTCAAGGCGATTCCAACGTACCTCTTGAAATCTGTTTCCTGCTATTCTGCCTGGCTTTCAAGTCTGCCTCGTTGCCTTCCCTCAACAGATTTTTGGACGATAGTTGTCCTTTATTACTCTGCCAGTTTGTGAATTGCTGTGGCCCTGAGCTCCATTTTCCAACTCGTTTTTTGTGAGCTGTACGCAAGTCCAAAATTTTGGTTCAGGACCTATACTGGTTCCCGGTGGGTGGCTGAGACTCTGGTTAATTCTTCTTCCTGCTGGAAAATTAGAGTGACATGTGCCCGTCCAAATGCCTAACAGTAACTCTCTCATTGGTTCTCCCTCTTCCCTTCCATCCTCTGCCAAATTGGCAACCTGTGCGAACCAAGAGGTTAAAGGGGCTGTCTCTCCAAGTTGGGAGATTGATAGTAAAGCAGTTGGAAAGTCAAACCGGAGCACCAGGAGAGGGACTACTCGTTGACTTCTAGAAACCTTTTGTATTCACAGTGTGTCCATTCTCTAGGTTTCCCGTACATGTTATAGCTGTAGTAATATTCCCTTCAACCTGGAGAGTTGGGACCCAAGGAATGGGGGCCATGCATTTTTGCTTTATAAGGTCTGCATTTGCTCACCCAATCTCACCAATCCTCTCAGTCCCAAGTGTCCAGCCTTATGCCACATCCAGCTGTCATTGTAGACAGGGTTTTTCCAGGTTTCATCAGAGACCCTGAAGGAAATGGAAAGAATTTCCCTGTTTTTTGGTTTTGTTTTTGAAATTCCTTTTTATAGTGTGTTTGAGCTGATTCTCTCTGCCATGTTTATGCCAGTCTAGACACACTTGATTCCCTTACAGAGACATATCAATACATAGGTTTTAAGATTCTTACTAGTCAGATCTATTCCTCTGCGGGAAATATGGGGTTTTGAGTCCCTTTCACTGAGGAAGGTGTAGGTCTTGTCTATTGCACAGTTGGTTTTGGAAATGGTACCTGTGCTTATATCAAACTCTGGTTTTATGCATCACCCCACCTCTCCTTTCCCCTTAAGCAGGCATAAGAGTGTTTTCTAAATGTGAGACTCTGGTCTCTTTCCTAACTCAGTTCATGTGTAGCCATGTTTACAGGATCTTCATAAGTCATATCTTATGATAAGTTTCTTTTTCTGTGTGACTTATTTCACTTAGAATCATCGTACCTGAATCCACTCACTTTGCTGCTCCTGGTCTTATGACATTGATTTCATGGCTGAGGGATATTCCATCGGACATAAATACCACAGTTTTTTGAACCATTTTTATATTTCCTGGGATATTTAAGGTGTACCCAAGTTGAGGTTCTTGTAAGCAGTGCAGCCCTAAATTTGGGGGTGGCTCTGTCTTATTGATTATCAGTTTTCCCAATGTATATTCCCTAGACTGGAAGTGCCCTAGGCTCTGTAGCTCTGTTGTTTACTTGTTTTAGGGAACGCAATGCACTCCTCCAGTGAGGCAGTTGGCAATTTATATCCCGCCCATCAGCATAACAAACTCCCTGTTCTCCAGGGCCAGTCTTGCCTTTCTGGTTTTTACACATTTTGTGGATGTCCCTTTTGACCGGGGGGACGGGATACTTCTTTGTAGTGCAGATTTGCATTGCCCGCTTGCTTGTTTGGCCAAAAAGGGCGTATGCGTTTTCTCCTGAATATATTCAGGAGAAAACGCATACGCCCTTTTTGGCCAACTGCGTCATTGTCGAAATTGTGCCCCTCTTCCTGTGCTTTAAAGGCGATTCCAACGTACCTCTTGAAATCTGTTTCCTGCTATTGTGCCTGGCTTTCAAGTCTGCCTCGTTGCCTTCCCTCAACAGATTTTTGGACGATAGTTGTCCTTTATTACTCTGCCAGTTTGTGAATTGCTGTGGCCCTGAGCTCCATTTTCCAACTCGTTTTTTGTGAGCTGTATGCAAGTCCAAAATTTTGGTTCAGGACCTATACTGGTTCACGGTGGGTGGCTGAGACTCTGGTTAATTCTTCTTCCTGCCGGAAAATTAGAGTGACATGTGCCCGTCCAAATGCCTAACAGTAACTCTCTCATTGGTTCTCCCTCTTCCCTTCCATCCTCTGCCAAATTGGCAACCTGTGCGAACCAGGAGGTTAAAGGGGCTGTCTCTCCAAGTTGGGAGATTGATAGTAAAGCAGTTGGAAAGTCAAACCGGAGCACCAGGAGAGGGACTACTCGTTGACTTTTAGAAACCTTTTGTATTCACAGTGTGTCCATTCTCTAGGTTTCCCGTACATGTTATAGCTGTAGTAATATTCCCTTCAACCTGGAGAGTTGGGACCCAAGGAATGGGGGCCATGCATTTTTGCTTTAAAGGGTCTGCATTTGCTAACCCAATCTCACCAATCCTCTCAGTCCCAAGTGTCCAGCCTTATGCCACATCCAGCTGTCATTGTAGACATGGTTTTTCCAGGTTTCATCAGAGACCCTGAAGGAAATGGAAAGAATTTCCCTGTTTTTTGGTTTTGTTTTTGAAATACCTTTTAATAGTGGGTTTGAGCTGATTCTCTCTGCCATGTTTATGCCAGTCTAGACACACTTGATTCCCTTACAGAGACATATCAATACATAGGTTTTAAGATTCTTACTAGACAGATCTATTCCTCTGCGGGAAATATGGGGTTTTGAGTCCCTTTCACTGAGGAAGGTGTAGGTCTTGTCTATTCCACAGTTGGTTTTGGAAATGGTACCTGTGCTTATATCAAACTCTGGTTTTATGAATCACCCCACCTCTCCTTTCCCCTTAAGCAGGCATAAGAGTGTTTTCTAAATGTGAGACTCTGGTCTCTTTCCTAACTCAGTTCATGTGTAGCCATGTTTACAGGATCTTCATAAGTCATATCTTATGATAAGTTTCTTTTTCTGTGTGACTTATTTCACTTAGAATCATCGTACCTGAATCCACTCACTTTGCTGCTCCTGGTCTTATGACTTTGATTTCATGGATGAGGGATATTCCATCGGACATAAATACCACAGTTTTTTGAACCAATTTTATATTTCCTGGGATAGTTAAGGTGTACCCAAGTTGAGGTTCTTGTAAGCAGTACAGCCCTAAATTTGGGGGTGGCTCTGTCTTATTGATTTTCAGTTTTCCCAATGTATATTCCCTAGACTGGAAGTGCCCTTGGCTCTGTAGCTCTGTTGTTTACTTGTTTTAGGGAACGCAATGCACTCCTCCAGTGAGGCAGTTGTCAATTTACATCCCGCCCATCAGCATAACAAGGCTCCCTGTTCTCCAGGGTCTCTCTTGCCTTTCTGGTTTTTACACACTTTGTGGATGTCCCTTTTGACCGATGGGAAGTGATACTTCTTTGTAGTGCAAATTTGCATTGCCCGCTTGCTTGTTTGGCCAAAAAGGGCGTATGCGTTTTCTCCTGAATATATTCAGGAGAAAACGCATACGCCCTTTTTGGCCAACTGTGTCATTGTCGAAGTTGTGCTCCTCTTCCTGTGCTTTCAAGGCGATTCCAACGTACCTCTTGAAATCTGTTTCCTGCTATTCTGCCTGGCTTTCAAGTCTGCCTCGTTGCCTTCCCTCAACAGATTTTTGGACGATAATTGTCCTTTATTACTCTGCCTGTTTGTGAATTGCTGTGGCCCTGAGCTCCATTTTCCAACTCGTTTTTTGTGAGCTGTACGCAAGTCCAAAATTTTGGTTCAGGACCTATACTGGTTTCCGGTGGGTGGCTGAGACTCTGGTTAATTCTTCTTCCTGCCGGGAAATTAGAGTGACATGTGCCCGTCCAAATGCCTAACAGTAACTCTCTCATTGGTTCTCCCTCTTCCCTTCCATCCTCTGCCAAATTGGCAACCTGTGCGAACCAGGAGGTTAAAGGGGCTGTCTCTCCAAGTTGGGAGATTGATAGTAAAGCAGTTGGAAAGTCAAACCGGAGCACCAGGAGAGGGACTACTCGTTGAGTTTTAGAAACCTTTTGTATTCACAGTGTGTCCATTCGCTAGGATTCCCGTACATGTTATAGCTGTAGTAATATTCCATTCAACCTGGAGAGTTGGGACCCATGGAATGGGGGCCATGCATTTTTGCTTTAAAGGGTCTGCATTTGCTCACCCAATCTCACCAATCCTCTCAGTCCCAAGTGTCCAGCCTTATGCCACATCCAGCTGTCATTGTAGACAGGGTTTTTCCAGGTTTCATCAGAGACCCTGAAGGAAATGGAAAGAATTTCCCTGTTTTTTGGTTTTGTTTTTGAAATTCCTTTTTATAGTGTGTTTGAGCTGATTCTCTCTGCCATGTGTATGCCAATCTAGACACACTTGATTCCCTTACAGAGACATATCAATACATAGGTTTTAAGATTCTTACTAGTCAGATCTATTCCTCTGCGGGAAATATGGGGTTTTGAGTCCCTTTCACTGAGGAAGGTGTAGGTCTTGTCTATTCCACAGTTGGTTTTGGAAATGGTACCTGTGCTTATATCAAACTCTGGTTTTATGAATCACCCCACCTCTCCTTTCCCCTTAAGCAGGCATAAGAGTGTTTTCTAAATGTGAGACTCTGGTCTCTTTCCTAACTCAGTTCATGTGTAGCCATGTTTACAGGATCTTCATAAGTCATATCTTATGATAAGTTTCTTTTTCTGTGTGACTTATTTCACTTAGAATCATCGCACCTGAATCCACTCACTTTGCTGCTCCTGGTCTTATGACATTGATTTCATGGCTGAGGGATATTCCATCGGACATAAATACCACAGTTTTTTGAACCATTTTTATATTTCCTGGGATATTTAAGGTGTACCCAAGTTGAGGTTCTTGTAAGCAGTGCAGCCCTAAATTTGGGGGTGGCTCTGTCTTATTGATTTTCAGTTTTCCCAATGTATATTCCCTAGACTGGAAGTGCCCTTGGCTCTGTAGCTCTGTTGTTTACTTGTTTTAGGGAACGCAATGCACTCCTCCCGTGAGGCAGTTGGCAATTTACATCCCGCCCATCAGCATAACAAACTCCCTGTTCTCCAGGGCCAGTCTTGCCTTTCTGGTTTTTACACATTTTGTGGATGTCCCTTTTGACCGGTGGGACGGGATACTTCTTTGTAGTGCAGATTTGCATTGCCCGCTTGCTTGTTTGGCCAAAAAGGGCGTATGCGTTTTCTCCTGAATATATTCAGGAGAAAACGCATACGCCCTTTTTGGCCAACTGCGTCATTGTCGAAATTGTGCCCCTCTTCCTGTGCTTTAAAGGCGATTCCAACGTACCTCTTGAAATCTGTTTCCTGCTATTGTGCCTGGCTTTCAAGTCTGCCTCGTTGCCTTCCCTCAACAGATTTTTGGACGATAGTTGTCCTTTATTACTCTGCCAGTTTGTGAATTGCTGTGGCCCTGAGCTCCATTTTCCAACTCGTTTTTTGTGAGCTGTATGCAAGTCCAAAATTTTGGTTCAGGACCTATACTGGTTCCCGGTGGGTGGCTGAGACTCTGGTTAATTCTTCTTCCTGCCGGAAAATTAGAGTGACATGTGCCCGTCCAAATGCCTAACAGTAACTCTCTCATTGGTTCTCCCTCTTCCCTTCCATCCTCTGCCAAATTGGCAACCTGTGCGAACCAGGAGGTTAAAGGGGCTGTCTCTCCAAGTTGGGAGATTGATAGTAAAGCAGTTGGAAAGTCAAACCGGAGCACCAGGAGAGGGACTACTCGTTGACTTTTAGAAACCTTTTGTATTCACAGTGTGTCCATTCTCTAGGTTTCCCGTACATGTTATAGCTGTAGTAATATTCCCTTCAACCTGGAGAGTTGAGACCCAAGGAATGGGGGCCATGCATTTTTGCTTTAAAGGGTCTGCATTTGCTAACCCAATCTCACCAATCCTCTCAGTCCCAAGTGTCCAGCCTTATGCCACATCCAGCTGTCATTGTAGACATGGTTTTTCCAGGTTTCATCAGAGACCCTGAAGGAAATGGAAAGAATTTCCCTGTTTTTTGGTTTTGTTTTTGAAATTCCTTTTTATAGTGGGTTTGAGCTGATTCTCTCTGCCATGTTTATGCCAGTCTAGACACACTTGATTCCCTTACAGAGACATATCAATACATAGGTTTTAAGATTCTTACTAGACAGATCTATTCCTCTGCGGGAAATATGGGGTTTTGAGTCCCTTTCACTGAGGAAGGTGTAGGTCTTGTCTATTCCACAGTTGGTTTTGGAAATGGTACCTGTGCTTATATCAAACTCTGGTTTTATGCATCACCCCACCTCTCCTTTCCCCTTAAGCAGGCATAAGAGTGTTTTCTAAATGTGAGACTCTGTTCTCTTTCCTAACTCAGTTCATGTGTAGCCATGTTTACAGGATCTTCATAAGTCATATCTTATGATAAGTTTCTTTTTCTGTGTGACTTATTTCACTTAGAATCATCGTACCTGAATCCACTCACTTTGCTGCTCCTGGTCTTATGACATTGATTTCAAGGCTGAGGGATATTCCATCGGACATAAATAACCACAGTTTTTTGAACCATTTTTATATTTCCTGGGATATTTAAGGTGTACCCAAGTTGAGGTTCTTGTAAGCAGTGCAGCCCTAAATTTGGGGGTGGCTCTGTCTTATTGATTTTCAGTTTTCCCAATGTATATTCCCTAGACTGGAAGTGCCCTTGGCTCTGTAGCTCTGTTGTTTACTTGTTTTAGGGAACGCAATGCTCTCCTCGAGTGAGGCAGTTGGCAATTTACATCCCGCCCATCAGCATAACAAGGCTCCCTGTTCTCCAGGGCCAGTCTTGCCTTTCTGGTTTTTACACATTTTGTGGATGTCCCTTTTGACCGGTGGAAGTGATACTTCTTTGTAGTGCAGATTTGCATTGCCCGCTTGCTTGTTTGGCCAAAAAGGGCGTATGCGTTTTCTCCTGAATATATTCAGGAGAAAACGCATACGCCCTTTTTGGCCAACTGCGTCATTGTCGAAGTTGTGCCCCTCTTCCTGTGCTTTCAAGGCGATTCCAACGTACCTCTTGAAATCTGTTTCCTGCTATTCTGCCTGGCTTTCAAGTCTGCCTCGTTGCCTTCCCTCAACAGATTTTTGGACGATAGTTGTCCTTTATTACTCTGCCAGTTTGTGAATTGCTGTGGCCCTGAGCTCCATTTTCCAACTCGTTTTTTGTGAGCTGTACGCAAGTCCAAAATTTTGGTTCAGGACCTATACTGGTTCCCGGTGGGTGGCTGAGACTCTGGTTAATTCTTCTTCCTGCCGGGAAATTAGAGTGACATGTGCCCGTCCAAATGCCTAACAGTAACTCTCTCATTGGTTCTCCCTCTTCCCTTCCATCCTCTGCCAAATTGGCAACCTGTGCGAACCAGGAGGTTAAAGGGGCTGTCTCTCCAAGTTGGGAGATTGATAGTAAAGCAGTTGGAAAGTCAAACCGGAGCACCAGGAGAGGGACTACTCGTTGTGTTTTAGAAACCTTTTGTATTCAGAGTGTGTCCATTCTCTAGGTTTCCCGTACATGTTATAGCTGTAGTAATATTCCATTCAACCTGGAGAGTTGGGACCCAAGGAATGGGGGCCATGCATTTTTGCTTTAAAGGGTCTGCATTTGCTCACCCAATCTCACCAATCCTCTCAGTCCCAAGTGTCCAGCCTTATGCCACATCCAGCTGTCATTGTAGACAGGGTTTTTCCAGGTTTCATCAGAGACCCTGAAGGAAATGTAAATAATTTCCCTGTTTTTTGGTTTTGTTTTTGAAATTCCTTTTTATAGTGGTTTGAGCTGATTCTCTCTGCCATGTTTATGCCAGTCTAGACACACTTGATTCCCTTAGAGAGACATATCAATACATAGGCTTTAAGATTCTTACTTGTCAGATCTATTCCTCTGCGGGAAATATGGGGTTTTGAGTCCCTTTCACTGAGGAAGGTGTAGGTCTTGTCTATTCCACAGTTGGTTTTGGAAATGGTACCTGTGCTTATATCAAACTCTGGTTTTATGCATCACCCCACCTCTCCTTTCCCCTTAAGCAGGCATAAGAGTGTTTTCTAAATGTGAGACTCTGGTCTCTTTCCTAACTCTGTTCATGTGTAGCCATGTTTACAGGATCTTCATAAGTCATATCTTATGATAAGTTTCTTTTTCTGTGTGACTTATTTCACTTAGAATCATCGTACCTGAATCCACTCACTTTGCTGCTCCTGGTCTTATGACATTGATTTCATGGCTGAGGGATATTCCATCGGACATAAATACCACAGTTTTTTGAACCATTTTTATATTTCCTGGGATATTTAAGGTGTACCCAAGTTGAGGTTCTAGTAAGCAGTGCAGCCCTAAATTTGGGGGTGGCTCTGTCTTATTGATTTTCAGTTTACCCAATGTATATTCCCTAGACTGGAAGTGCCCTTGGCTCTGTAGCTCTGTTGTTTACTTGTTTTAGGGAACGCAATGCACTCCTCCAGTGAGGCAGTTGGCAATTTACATCCCGCCCATCAGCATAACAAGGCTCCCTGTTCTCCAGGGCCAGTCTTGCCTTTCTGGTTTTTACACATTTTGTGGATGTCCCTTTTGACCGGTGGGAAGGGATACTTCTTTGTAGTGCAGATTTGCATTGCCCGCTTGCTTGTTTGGCCAAAAATGTGTATGCGTTTTCTCCTGAATATATTCAGGAGAAAACGCATACGCCCTTTTTGGCCAACTGCGTCATTGTCGAAGTTGTGCCCCTCTTCCTGGGCTTTAAAGGCGATTCCAACGTACCTCTTGAAACCTGTTTCCTGCTATTCTGCCTGGCTTTCAAGTCTGCCTCGTTGCCTTCCCTCAACAGATTTTTGGACGATAGTTGTCCTTTATTACTCTGCCAGTTTGTGAATTGCTGTGGCCCTGAGCTCCATTTTCCAACTCGTTTTTTGTGAGCTGTACGCAAGTCCAAAATTTTGGTTCAGGACCTATACTGGTTCCCGGTGGGTGGCTGAGACTCTGGTTAATTCTTCTTCCTGCCGGGAAATTAGAGTGACATGTGCCCGTCCAAATGCCTAACAGCTTCTCTCTCATTGGTTCTCGCTCTTCCCTTCCATCCTCTGCCAAATTGGCAACCTGTGCGAACCAGGAGTTTAAAGGGGCTGTCTCTCCAAGTTGGGAGATTGATAGTAAAGCAGTTGGAAAGTCAAACCGGAGCACCAGGAGAGGGACTACTCGTTGAGTTTTAGAAACCTTTTGTATTCACAGTGTGTCCATTCTCTAGGTTTCCCGTACATGTTATAGCTGTAGCAATATTCCCTTCAACCTGGAGAGTTGGGACCCATGGAATGGGGGCCATACATTTTTGCTTTAAAGGGTCTGCATTTGCTCACCCAATCTCAGCAATCCTCTCAGTCCCAAGTGTCCAGCCTTATGCCACATCCAGCTGTCATTGTAGACAGGGTTTTTCCAGGTTTCATCAGAGACCCTGAAGGAAATGTAAAGAATTTCCCTGATTTTTGGTTTTGTTTTTGAAATTCCTTTTTATAGTGGGTTTGAGCTGATTCTCTCTGCCATGTGTATGCCAGTCTAGACACACTTGATTCCCTTACAGAGACATATCAATACATAGGTTTTAAGATTCTTACTAGTCAGATCTATTCCTCTGCGGGAAATATGGGGTTTTGAGTCCCTTTCACTGAGGAAGGTGTAGGTCTTGTCTATTGCACAGTTGGTTTTGGAAATGGTACCTGTGCTTATATCAAAATCTGGTTTTATGCATCACCCCACCTCTCCTTTCCCCTTAAGCAGGCATAAGAGTGTTTTCTAAATGTGAGACTCTGGTCTCTTTCCTAACTCAGTTCATGTGTAGCCATGTTTACAGGATCTTCATAAGTCATATCTTATGATAAGTTTCTTTTTCTGTGTGACTTATTTCACTTAGAATCATCGTACCTGAATCCACTCACTTTGCTGCTCCTGGTCTTATGACATTGATTTCATGGCTGAGGGATATTCCATCGGACATAAATACCACAGTTTTTTGAATCATTTTTATATTTCCTGGGATATTTAAGGTGTACCCAAGTTGAGGTTCTTGTAAGCAGTGCAGCCCTAAATTTGGGGGTGGCTCTGTCTTATTGATTATCAGTTTTCCCAATGTATATTCCCTAGACTGGAAGTGCCCTAGGCTCTGTAGCTCTGTTGTTTACTTGTTTTAGGGAACGCAATGCACTCCTCCAGTGAGGCAGTTGGCAATTTATATCCCGCCCATCAGCATAACAAGGCTCCCTGTTCTCCAGGGCCAGTCTTGCCTTTCTGGTTTTTACACATTTTGTGGATGTCCCTTTTGACCGGTGGGAAGTGATACTTCTTTGTAGTGCAGATTTGCATTGCCCGCTTGGTTGTTTGGCCAAAAAGGGTTTATGCGTTTTCTCCTGAATATATTCAGGAGAAAACGCATACGCCCTTTTTGGCCAACTGCGTCATTGTCGACGTTGTGCCCCTCTTCCTGCGCTTTACAGGCGATTCCGACGTATCTCTTGAAATCTGTTTCCTGCTATTCTGCCTGGCTTTCAAGTCTGCCTCGTTGCCTTCCCTCAACAGATTTTTGGACGATAGTTGTCCTTTATTACTCTGCCAGTTTGCGAATTGCTTTGGCCCTGAGCTCCATTTTCCAACTCGTTTTTTGTGAGCTGTACGCAAGTCCAAAATTTTGGTTCAGGACCTATACTGCTTCCCGGTGGGTGGCTGAGACTCTGGTTAATTCTTCTTCCTGCCGGGAAATTAGAGTGACATGTGCCCGTCCAAATGCCTAACAGTAACTCTCTCATTGGTTCTCCCTCTTCCCTTCCATCCTCTGCCAAATTGGCAACCTGTGCGAACCAGGAGGTTAAAGGGGCTGTCTCTCCAAGTTGGGAGATTGATAGTATAGCAGTTGGAAAGTCAAACCGGAGCACCAGGAGAGGGACTACTCGTTGAGTTTTAGAAACCTTTTGTATTCACAGTGTGTCCATTCTCTAGGTTTCCCGTACATGTTATAGCTGTAGTAATATTCCCTTCAACATGGAGAGTTGGGACCCATGGAATGGGGGCCATACATTTTTGCTTTAAAGGGTCTGCATTTGCTCACCCAATCTCACCAATCCTCTCAGTCCCAAGTGTCCAGCCTTATGCCACATCCAGCTGTCATTGTAGACAGGGTTTTTCCAGGTTTCATCAGAGACCCTGAAGGAAATGTAAAGAATTTCCCTGTTTTTTGGTTTTGTTTTTGAAATTCCTTTTTATAGTGGGTTTGAGCTGATTCTCTCTGCCATGTGTATGCCAGTCTAGACACACTTGATTCCCTTACAGAGACATATCAATACATAGGTTTTAAGATTCTTACTAGTCAGATCTATTCCTCTGCGGGAAATATGGGGTTTTGAGTCCCTTTCACTGAGGAAGGTGTAGGTCTTGTCTATTGCACAGTTGGTTTTGGAAATGGTACCTGTGCTTATATCAAACTCGGGTTTTATGCATCACCCCACCTCTCCTTTCCCCTTAAGCAGGCATAAGAGTGTTTTCTAAATGTGAGACTCTGGTCTCTTTCCTAACTCAGTTCATGTGTAGCCATGTTTACAGGATCTTCATAAGTCATATCTTATGATAAGTTTCTTTTTCTGTGTGACTTATTTCACTTAGAATCATCGTACCTGAATCCACTCACTTTGCTGCTCCTGGTCTTATGACATTGATTTCATGGCTGAGGGATATTCCATCGGACATAAATACCACAGTTTTTTGAACCATTTTTATATTTCCTGGGATATTTAAGGTGTACCCAAGTTGAGGTTCTTGTAAGCAGTGCAGCCCTAAATTTGGGGGTGGCTCTGTCTTATTGATTATCAGTTTTCCCAATGTATATTCCCTAGACTGGAAATGCCCTTGGCTCTGTAGCTCTGTTGTTTACTTGTTTTAGGGAACACAATGCACTCCTCCGGTGAGGCAGTTGGCAATTTACATCCCGCCCATCAGCATAACAAGGCTCCCTGTTCTCCAGGGCCAGTCTTGCCTTTCTGGTTTTTACACATTTTGTGGATGTCCCTTTTGACCGGTGGGAAGTGATACTTCTTTGTAGTGCAGATTTGCATTGCCCGCTTGCTTGTTTGGCCAAAAAGGGCGGATGCGTTTTCTCCTGAATATATTCAGGAGAAAACGCATACGCCCTTTTTGGCCAACTGCGTCATTGTCGAAGTTGTGCCCCTCTTCCTGTGCTTTCAAGGCGATTCCAACGTACCTCTTGAAATCTGTTTCCTGCTATTCTGCCTGGCTTTCAAGTCTGCCTCGTTGCCTTCCCTCAACAGATTTTTGGACGATAGTTGTCCTTTATTACTCTGCCAGTTTGTGAATTGCTGTGGCCCTGAGCTCCATTTTCCAACTCGTTTTTTGTGAGCTGTACGCAAGTCCAAAATTTTGGTTCAGGACCTATACTGGTTCCCGGTGGGTGGCTGAGACTCTGGTTAATTCTTCTTCCTGCTGGAAAATTAGAGTGACATGTGCCCGTCCAAATGCCTAACAGTAACTCTCTCATTGGTTCTCCCTCTTCCCTTCCATCCTCTGCCAAATTGGCAACCTGTGCGAACCAGGAGGTTAAAGGGGCTGTCTCTCCAAGTTGGGAGATTGATAGTAAAGCAGTTGGAAAGTCAAACCGGAGCACCAGGAGAGGGACTACTCGTTGACTTCTAGAAACCTTTTGTATTCACAGTGTGTCCATTCTCTAGGTTTCCCGTACATGTTATAGCTGTAGTAATATTCCCTTCAACCTGAAGAGTTGGGACCCAAGGAATGGGGGCCATGCATTTTTGCTTTATAAGGTCTGCATTTGCTCACCCAATCTCACCAATCCTCTCAGTCCCAAGTGTCCAGCCTTATGCCACATCCAGCTGTCATTGTAGACAGGGTTTTTCCAGGTTTCATCAGAGACCCTGAAGGAAATGGAAAGAATTTCCCTGTTTTTTGGTTTTGTTTTTGAAATTCCTTTTTATAGTGTGTTTGAGCTGATTCTCTCTGCCATGTTTATGCCAGTCTAGACACACTTGATTCCCTTACAGAGACATATCAATACATAGGTTTTAAGATTCTTACTAGTCAGATCTATTCCTCTGCGGGAAATATGGGGTTTTGAGTCCCTTTCACTGAGGAAGGTGTAGGTCTTGTCTATTGCACAGTTGGTTTTGGAAATGGTTCCTGTGCTTATATCAAACTCTGGTTTTATGAATCACCCCACCTCTCCTTTCCCCTTAAGCAGGCATAAGAGTGTTTTCTAAATGTGAGACTCTGGTCTCTTTCCTAACTCAGTTCATGTGTAGCCATGTTTACAGGATCTTCATAAGTCATATCTTATGATAAGTTTCTTTTTCTGTGTGACTTATTTCACTTAGAATCATCGTACCTGAATCCACTCACTTTGCTGCTCCTGGTCTTATGACATTGATTTCATGGCTGAGGGATATTCCATCGGACATAAATACCACAGTTTTTTGAACCATTTTTATATTTCCTGGGATATTTAAGGTGTACCCAAGTTGAGGTTCTTGTAAGCAGTGCAGCCCTAAATTTGGGGGTGGCTCTGTCTTATTGATTATCAGTTTTCCCAATGTATATTCCCTAGACTGGAAGTGCCCTAGGCTCTGTAGCTCTGTTGTTTACTTGTTTTAGGGAACGCAATGCACTCCTCCAGTGAGGCAGTTGGCAATTTATATCCCGCCCATCAGCATAACAAACTCCCTGTTCTCCAGGGCCAGTCTTGCCTTTCTGGTTTTTACACATTTTGTGGATGTCCCTTTTGACCGGGGGGACGGGATACTTCTTTGTAGTGCAGATTTGCATTGCCCGCTTGCTTGTTTGGCCAAAAAGGGCGTATGCGTTTTCTCCTGAATATATTCAGGAGAAAACGCATACGCCCTTTTTGGCCAACTGCGTCATTGTCGAAATTGTGCCCCTCTTCCTGTGCTTTAAAGGCGATTCCAACGTACCTCTTGAAATCTGTTTCCTGCTATTGTGCCTGGCTTTCAAGTCTGCCTCGTTGCCTTCCCTCAACAGATTTTTGGACGATAGTTGTCCTTTATTACTCTGCCAGTTTGTGAATTGCTGTGGCCCTGAGCTCCATTTTCCAACTCGTTTTTTGTGAGCTGTATGCAAGTCCAAAATTTTGGTTCAGGACCTATACTGGTTCACGGTGGGTGGCTGAGACTCTGGTTAATTCTTCTTCCTGCCGGAAAATTAGAGTGACATGTGCCCGTCCAAATGCCTAACAGTAACTCTCTCATTGGTTCTCCCTCTTCCCTTCCATCCTCTGCCAAATTGGCAACCTGTGCGAACCAGGAGGTTAAAGAGGCTGTCTCTCCAAGTTGGGAGATTGATAGTAAAGCAGTTGGAAAGTCAAACCGGAGCACCAGGAGAGGGACTACTCGTTGACTTTTAGAAACCTTTTGTATTCACAGTGTGTCCATTCTCTAGGTTTCCCGTACATGTTATAGCTGTAGTAATATTCCCTTCAACCTGGAGAGTTGGGACCCAAGGAATGGGGGCCATGCATTTTTGCTTTAAAGGGTCTGCATTTGCTAACCCAATCTCACCAATCCTCTCAGTCCCAAGTGTCCAGCCTTATGCCACATCCAGCTGTCATTGTAGACATGGTTTTTCCAGGTTTCATCAGAGACCCTGAAGGAAATGGAAAGAATTTCCCTGTTTTTTGGTTTTGTTTTTGAAATACCTTTTAATAGTGGGTTTGAGCTGATTCTCTCTGCCATGTTTATGCCAGTCTAGACACACTTGATTCCCTTACAGAGACATATCAATACATAGGTTTTAAGATTCTTACTAGACAGATCTATTCCTCTGCGGGAAATATGGGGTTTTGAGTCCCTTTCACTGAGGAAGGTGTAGGTCTTGTCTATTCCACAGTTGGTTTTGGAAATGGTACCTGTGCTTATATCAAACTCTGGTTTTATGAATCACCCCACCTCTCCTTTCCCCTTAAGCAGGCATAAGAGTGTTTTCTAAATGTGAGACTCTGGTCTCTTTCCTAACTCAGTTCATGTGTAGCCATGTTTACAGGATCTTCATAAGTCATATCTTATGATAAGTTTCTTTTTCTGTGTGACTTATTTCACTTAGAATCATCGTACCTGAATCCACTCACTTTGCTGCTCCTGGTCTTATGACTTTGATTTCATGGCTGAGGGATATTCCATCGGACATAAATACCACAGTTTTTTGAACCAATTTTATATTTCCTGGGATAGTTAAGGTGTACCCAAGTTGAGGTTCTTGTAAGCAGTACAGCCCTAAATTTGGGGGTGGCTCTGTCTTATTGATTTTCAGTTTTCCCAATGTATATTCCCTAGACTGGAAGTGCCCTTGGCTCTGTAGCTCTGTTGTTTACTTGTTTTAGGGATCGCAATGCACTCCTCCAGTGAGGCAGTTGTCAATTTACATCCCGCCCATCAGCATAACAAGGCTCCCTGTTCTCCAGGGTCTCTCTTGCCTTTCTGGTTTTTACACACTTTGTGGATGTCCCTTTTGACCGATGGGAAGTGATACTTCTTTGTAGTGCAAATTTGCATTGCCCGCTTGCTTGTTTGGCCAAAAAGGGCGTATGCGTTTTCTCCTGAATATATTCAGGAGAAAACGCATACGCCCTTTTTGGCCAACTGTGTCATTGTCGAAGTTGTGCTCCTCTTCCTGTGCTTTCAAGGCGATTCCAACGTACCTCTTGAAATCTGTTTCCTGCTATTCTGCCTGGCTTTCAAGTCTGCCTCGTTGCCTTCCCTCAACAGATTTTTGGACGATAATTGTCCTTTATTACTCTGCCTGTTTGTGAATTGCTGTGGCCCTGAGCTCCATTTTCCAACTCGTTTTTTGTGAGCTGTACGCAAGTCCAAAATTTTGGTTCAGGACCTATACTGGTTCCCGGTGGGTGGCTGAGACTCTGGTTAATTCTTCTTCCTGCCGGGAAATTAGAGTGACATGTGCCCGTCCAAATGCCTAACAGTAACTCTCTCATTGGTTCTCCCTCTTCCCTTCCATCCTCTGCCAAATTGGCAACCTGTGCGAACCAGGAGGTTAAAGGGGCTGTCTCTCCAAGTTGGGAGATTGATAGTAAAGCAGTTGGAAAGTCAAACCGGAGCACCAGGAGAGGGACTACTCGTTGAGTTTTAGAAACCTTTTGTATTCACAGTGTGTCCATTCGCTAGGTTTCCCGTACATGTTATAGCTGTAGTAATATTCCATTCAACCTGGAGAGTTGGGACCCATGGAATGGGGGCCATGCATTTTTGCTTTAAAGGGTCTGCATTTGCTCACCCAATCTCACCAATCCTCTCAGTCCCAAGTGTCCAGCCTTATGCCACATCCAGCTGTCATTGTAGACAGGGTTTTTCCAGGTTTCATCAGAGACCCTGAAGGAAATGGAAAGAATTTCCCTGTTTTTTGGTTTTGTTTTTGAAATTCCTTTTTATAGTGTGTTTGAGCTGATTCTCTCTGCCATGTGTATGCCAATCTAGACACACTTGATTCCCTTACAGAGACATATCAATACATAGGTTTTAAGATTCTTACTAGTCAGATCTATTCCTCTGCGGGAAATATGGGGTTTTGAGTCCCTTTCACTGAGGAAGGTGTAGGTCTTGTCTATTCCACAGTTGGTTTTGGAAATGGTACCTGTGCTTATATCAAACTCTGGTTTTATGAATCACCCCACCTCTCCTTTCCCCTTAAGCAGGCATAAGAGTGTTTTCTAAATGTGAGACTCTGGTCTCTTTCCTAACTCAGTTCATGTGTAGCCATGTTTACAGGATCTTCATAAGTCATATCTTATGATAAGTTTCTTTTTCTGTGTGACTTATTTCACTTAGAATCATCGCACCTGAATCCACTCACTTTGCTGCTCCTGGTCTTATGACATTGATTTCATGGCTGAGGGATATTCCATCGGACATAAATACCACAGTTTTTTGAACCATTTTTATATTTCCTGGGATATTTAAGGTGTACCCAAGTTGAGGTTCTTGTAAGCAGTGCAGCCCTAAATTTGGGGGTGGCTCTGTCTTATTGATTTTCAGTTTTCCCAATGTATATTCCCTAGACTGGAAGTGCCCTTGGCTCTGTAGCTCTGTTGTTTACTTGTTTTAGGGAACGCAATGCACTCCTCCCGTGAGGCAGTTGGCAATTTACATCCCGCCCATCAGCATAACAAACTCCCTGTTCTCCAGGGCCAGTCTTGCCTTTCTGGTTTTTACACATTTTGTGGATGTCCCTTTTGACCGGGGGGACGGGATACTTCTTTGTAGTGCAGATTTGCATTGCCCGCTTGCTTGTTTGGCCAAAAAGGGCGTATGCGTTTTCTCCTGAATATATTCAGGAGAAAACGCATACGCCCTTTTTGGCCAACTGCGTCATTGTCGAAATTGTGCCCCTCTTCCTGTGCTTTAAAGGCGATTCCAACGTACCTCTTTAAATCTGTTTCCTGCTATTGTGCCTGGCTTTCAAGTCTGCCTCGTTGCCTTCCCTCAACAGATTTTTGGACGATAGTTGTCCTTTATTACTCTGCCAGTTTGTGAATTGCTGTGGCCCTGAGCTCCATTTTCCAACTCGTTTTTTGTGAGCTGTATGCAAGTCCAAAATTTTGGTTCAGGACCTATACTGGTTCCCGGTGGGTGGCTGAGACTCTGGTTAATTCTTCTTCCTGCCGGAAAATTAGAGTGACATGTGCCCGTCCAAATGCCTAACAGTAACTCTCTCATTGGTTCTCCCTCTTCCCTTCCATCCTCTGCCAAATTGGCAACCTGTGCGAACCAGGAGGTTAAAGGGGCTGTCTCTCCAAGTTGGGAGATTGATAGTAAAGCAGTTGGAAAGTCAAACCGGAGCACCAGGAGAGGGACTACTCGTTGACTTTTAGAAACCTTTTGTATTCACAGTGTGTCCATTCTCTAGGTTTCCCGTACATGTTATAGCTGTAGTAATATTCCCTTCAACCTGGAGAGTTGAGACCCAAGGAATGGGGGCCATGCATTTTTGCTTTAAAGGGTCTGCATTTTCTAACCCAATCTCACCAATCCTCTCAGTCCCAAGTGTCCAGCCTTATGCCACATCCAGCTGTCATTGTAGACATGGTTTTTCCAGGTTTCATCAGAGACCCTGAAGGAAATGGAAAGAATTTCCCTGTTTTTTGGTTTTGTTTTTGAAATTCCTTTTTATAGTGGGTTTGAGCTGATTCTCTCTGCCATGTTTATGCCAGTCTAGACACACTTGATTCCCTTACAGAGACATATCAATACATAGGTTTTAAGATTCTTACTAGACAGATCTATTCCTCTGCGGGAAATATGGGGTTTTGAGTCCCTTTCACTGAGGAAGGTGTAGGTCTTGTCTATTCCACAGTTGGTTTTGGAAATGGTACCTGTGCTTATATCAAACTCTGGTTTTATGCATCACCCCACCTCTCCTTTCCCCTTAAGCAGGCATAAGAGTGTTTTCTAAATGTGAGACTCTGTTCTCTTTCCTAACTCAGTTCATGTGTAGCCATGTTTACAGGATCTTCATAAGTCATATCTTATGATAAGTTTCTTTTTCTGTGTGACTTATTTCACTTAGAATCATCGTACCTGAATCCACTCACTTTGCTGCTCCTGGTCTTATGACATTGATTTCAAGGCTGAGGGATATTCCATCGGACATAAATAACCCCAGTTTTTTGAACCATTTTTATATTTCCTTGGATATTTAAGGTGTACCAAAGTTGAGGTTCTTGTAAGCAGTGCAGCCCTAAATTTGGGGGTGGCTCTGTCTTATTGATTTTCAGTTTTCCCAATGTATATTCCCTAGACTGGAAGTGCCCTTGGCTCTGTAGCTCTGTTGTTTACTTGTTTTAGGGAACGCAATGCTCTCCTCGAGTGAGGCAGTTGGCAATTTACATCCCGCCCATCAGCATAACAAGGCTCCCTGTTCTCCAGGGCCAGTCTTGCCTTTCTGGTTTTTACACATTTTGTGGATGTCCCTTTTGACCGGTGGAAGTGATACTTCTTTGTAGTGCAGATTTGCATTGCCCGCTTGCTTGTTTGGCCAAAAAGGGCGTATGCGTTTTCTCCTGAATATATTCAGGAGAAAACGCATACGCCCTTTTTGGCCAACTGCGTCATTGTCGAAGTTGTGCCCCTCTTCCTGTGCTTTCAAGGCGATTCCAACGTACCTCTTGAAATCTGTTTCCTGCTATTCTGCCTGGCTTTCAAGTCTGCCTCGTTGCCTTCCCTCAACAGATTTTTGGACGATAGTTGTCCTTTATTACTCTGCCAGTTTGTGAATTGCTGTGGCCCTGAGCTCCATTTTCCAACTCGTTTTTTGTGAGCTGTACGCAAGTCCAAAATTTTGGTTCAGGACCTATACTGGTTCCCGGTGGGTGGCTGAGACTCTGGTTAATTCTTCTTCCTGCCGGGAAATTAGAGTGACATGTGCCCGTCCAAATGCCTAACAGTAACTCTCTCATTGGTTCTCCCTCTTCCCTTCCATCCTCTGCCAAATTGGCAACCTGTGCGAACCAGGAGGTTAAAGGGGCTGTCTCTCCAAGTTGGGAGATTGATAGTAAAGCAGTTGGAAAGTCAAACCGGAGCACCAGGAGAGGGACTACTCGTTGTGTTTTAGAAACCTTTTGTATTCAGAGTGTGTCCATTCTCTAGGTTTCCCGTACATGTTATAGCTGTAGTAATATTCCATTCAACCTGGAGAGTTGGGACCCAAGGAATGGGGGCCATGCATTTTTGCTTTAAAGGGTCTGCATTTGCTCACCCAATCTCACCAATCCTCTCAGTCCCAAGTGTCCAGCCTTATGCCACATCCAGCTGTCATTGTAGACAGGGTTTTTCCAGGTTTCATCAGAGACCCTGAAGGAAATGTAAATAATTTCCCTGTTTTTTGGTTTTGTTTTTGAAATTCCTTTTTATAGTGGTTTGAGCTGATTCTCTCTGCCATGTTTATGCCAGTCTAGACACACTTGATTCCCTTATAGAGACATATCAATACATAGGTTTTAAGATTCTTACTAGTCAGATCTATTCCTCTGTGGGAAATATGGGGTTTTGAGTCCCTTTCACTGAGGAAGGCGTAGGTCTTGTCTATACCACAGTTGGTTTTGGAAATGGTACCTGTGCTTATATCAAACTCTGGTTTTATGCATCACCCCACCTCTCCTTTCCCCTTAAGCAGGCATAAGAGTGTTTTCTAAATGTGAGACTCTGGTCTCTTTCCTAACTCTGTTCATGTGTAGCCATGTTTACAGGATCTTCATAAGTCATATCTTATGATAAGTTTCTTTTTCTGTGTGACTTATTTCACTTAGAATCATCGTACCTGAATCCACTCACTTTGCTGCTCCTGGTCTTATGACATTGATTTCATGGCTGAGGGATATTCCATCGGACATAAATACCACAGTTTTTTGAACCATTTTTATATTTCCTGGGATATTTAAGGTGTACCCAAGTTGAGGTTCTTGTAAGCAGTGCAGCCCTAAATTTGGGGGTGGCTCTGTCTTATTGATTTTCAGTTTACCCAATGTATATTCCCTAGACTGGAAGTGCCCTTGGCTCTGTAGCTCTGTTGTTTACTTGTTTTAGGGAACGCAATGCACTCCTCCAGTGAGGCAGTTGGCAATTTACATCCCGCCCATCAGCATAACAAGTCTCCCTGTTCTCCAGGGCCAGTCTTGCCTTTCTGGTTTTTACACATTTTGTGGATGTCCCTTTTGACCGGTGGGAAGGGATACTTCTTTGTAGTGCAGATTTGCATTGCCCGCTTGCTTGTTTGGCCAAAAATGTGTATGCGTTTTCTCCTGAATATATTCAGGAGAAAACGCATACGCCCTTTTTGGCCAACTGCGTCATTGTCGAAGTTGTGCCCCTCTTCCTGGGCTTTAAAGGCGATTCCAACGTATCTCTTGAAACCTGTTTCCTGCTATTCTGCCTGGCTTTCAAGTCTGCCTCGTTGCCTTCCCTCAACAGATTTTTGGACGATAGTTGTCCTTTATTACTCTGCCAGTTTGTGAATTGCTGTGGCCCTGAGCTCCATTTTCCAACTCGTTTTTTGTGAGCTGTACGCAAGTCCAAAATTTTGGTTCAGGACCTATACTGGTTCCCGGTGGGTGGCTGAGACTCTGGTTAATTCTTCTTCCTGCCGGGAAATTAGAGTGACATGTGCCCGTCCAAATGCCTAACAGCTTCTCTCTCATTGGTTCTCGCTCTTCCCTTCCATCCTCTGCCAAATTGGCAACCTGTGCGAACCAGGAGTTTAAAGGGGTTGTCTCTCCAAGTTGGGAGATTGATAGTAAAGCAGTTGGAAAGTCAAACCGGAGCACCAGGAGAGGGACTACTCGTTGAGTTTTAGAAACCTTTTGTATTCACAGTGTGTCCATTCTCTAGGTTTCCCGTACATGTTATAGCTGTAGCAATATTCCCTTCAACCTGGAGAGTTGGGACCCATGGAATGGGGGCCATACATTTTTGCTTTAAAGGGTCTGCATTTGCTCACCCAATCTCAGCAATCCTCTCAGTCCCAAGTGTCCAGCCTTATGCCACATCCAGCTGTCATTGTAGACAGGGTTTTTCCAGGTTTCATCAGAGACCCTGAAGGAAATGGAAAGAATTTCCCTGTTTTCTGGTTTTGTTTTTGAAATTCCTTTTTATAGTGTGTTTGAGCTGATTCTCTCTGCCATGTTTATGCCAGTCTAGACACACTTGATTCCCTTACAGAGACATATCAATACATAGGTTTTAAGATTCTTACTAGTCAGATCTATTCCTCTGCGGGAAATATGGGGTTTTGAGTCCCTTTCACTGAGGAAGGTGTAGGTCTTGTCTATTGCACAGTTGGTTTTGGAAATGGTACCTGTGCTTATATCAAACTCTGGTTTTATGCATCACCCCACCTCTCCTTTCCCCTTAAGCAGGCATAAGAGTGTTTTCTAAATGTGAGACTCTGGTCTCTTTCCTAACTCAGTTCATGTGTAGCCATGTTTACAGGATCTTCATAAGTCATATCTTATGATAAGTTTCTTTTTCTGTGTGACTTATTTCACTTAGAATCATCGTACCTGAATCCACTCACTTTGCTGCTCCTGGTCTTATGACATTGATTTCATGGCTGAGGGATATTCCATCGGACATAAATACCACAGTTTTTTGAACCATTTTTATATTTCCTGGGATATTTAAGGTGTACCCAAGTTGAGGTTCTTGTAAGCAGTGCAGCCCTAAATTTGGGGGTGGCTCTGTCTTATTGATTATCAGTTTTCCCAATGTATATTCCCTAGACTGGAAGTGCCCTAGGCTCTGTAGCTCTGTTGTTTACTTGTTTTAGGGAACGCAATGCACTCCTCCAGTGAGGCAGTTGGCAATTTATATCCCGCCCATCAGCATAACAAGGCTCCCTGTTCTCCAGGGCCAGTCTTGCCTTTCTGGTTTTTACACATTTTGTGGATGTCCCTTTTGACCGGTGGGAAGTGATACTTCTTTGTAGTGCAGATTTGCATTGCCCGCTTGGTTGTTTGGCCAAAAAGGGTTTATGCGTTTTCTCCTGAATATATTCAGGAGAAAACGCATACGCCCTTTTTGGCCAACTGCGTCATTGTCGACGTTGTGCCCCTCTTCCTGTGCTTTAAAGGCGATTCCAACGTATCTCTTGAAATCTGTTTCCTGCTATTCTGCCTGGCTTTCAAGTCTGCCTCGTTGCCTTCCCTCAACAGATTTTTGGACGATAGTTGTCCTTTATTACTCTGCCAGTTTGCGAATTGCTTTGGCCCTGAGCTCCATTTTCCAACTCGTTTTTTCTGAGCTGTACGGAAGTCCAAAATTTTGGTTCAGGACCTATACTGCTTCCCGGTGGGTGGCTGAGACTCTGGTTAATTCTTCTTCCTGCCGGGAAATTAGAGTGACATGTGCCCGTCCAAATGCCTAACAGTAACTCTCTCATTGGTTCTCCCTCTTCCCTTCCATCCTCTGCCAAATTGGCAACCTGTGCGAACCAGGAGGTTAAAGGGGCTGTCTCTCCAAGTTGGGAGATTGATAGTAAAGCAGTTGGAAAGTCAAACCGGAGCACCAGGAGAGGGACTACTCGTTGAGTTTTAGAAACCTTTTGTATTCACAGTGTGTCCATTCTCTAGGTTTCCCGTACATGTTATAGCTGTAGTAATATTCCCTTCAACATGGAGAGTTGGGACCCATGGAATGGGGGCCATACATTTTTGCTTTAAAGGGTCTGCATTTGCTCACCCAATCTCACCAATCCTCTCAGTCCCAAGTGTCCAGCCTTATGCCACATCCAGCTGTCATTGTAGACAGGGTTTTTCCAGGTTTCATCAGAGACCCTGAAGGAAATGGAAAGAATTTCCCTGTTTTTTGGTTTTGTTTTTGAAATTCCTTTTTATAGTGGGTTTGAGCTGATTCTCTCTGCCATGTGTATGCCAGTCTAGACACACTTGATTCCCTTACAGAGACATATCAATACATAGGTTTTAAGATTCTTACTAGTCAGATCTATTCCTCTGCGGGAAATATGGGGTTTTGAGTCCCTTTCACTGAGGAAGGTGTAGGTCTTGTCTATTGCACAGTTGGTTTTGGAAATGGTACCTGTGCTTATATCAAACTCGGGTTTTATGCATCACCCCACCTCTCCTTTCCCCTTAAGCAGGCATAAGAGTGTTTTCTAAATGTGAGACTCTGGTCTCTTTCCTAACTCAGTTCATGTGTAGCCATGTTTACAGGATCTTCATAAGTCATATCTTATGATAAGTTTCTTTTTCTGTGTGACTTATTTCACTTAGAATCATCGTACCTGAATCCACTCACTTTGCTGCTCCTGGTCTTATGACATTGATTTCATGGCTGAGGGATATTCCATCGGACATAAATACCACAGTTTTTTGAACCATTTTTATATTTCCTGGGATATTTAAGGTGTACCCAAGTTGAGGTTCTTGTAAGCAGTGCAGCCCTAAATTTGGGGGTGGCTCTGTCTTATTGATTATCAGTTTTCCCAATGTATATTCCCTAGACTGGAAGTGCCCTTGGCTCTGTAGCTCTGTTGTTTACTTGTTTTAGGGAACACAATGCACTCCTCCGGTGAGGCAGTTGGCAATTTACATCCCGCCCATCAGCATAACAAGGCTCCCTGTTCTCCAGGGCCAGTCTTGCCTTTCTGGTTTTTACACATTTTGTGGATGTCCCTTTTGACCGGTGGGAAGTGATACTTCTTTGTAGTGCAGATTTGCATTGCCCGCTTGCTTGTTTGGCCAAAAAGGGCGGATGCGTTTTCTCCTGAATATATTCAGGAGAAAACGCATACGCCCTTTTTGGCCAACTGTGTCATTGTCGAAGTTGTGCCCCTCTTCCTGTGCTTTCAAGGCGATTCCAACGTACCTCTTGAAATCTGTTTCCTGCTATTCTGCCTGGCTTTCAAGTCTGCCTCGTTGCCTTCCCTCAACAGATTTTTGGACGATAGTTGTCCTTTATTACTCTGCCAGTTTGTGAATTGCTGTGGCCCTGAGCTCCATTTTCCAACTCGTTTTTTGTGAGCTGTACGCAAGTCCAAAATTTTGGTTCAGGACCTATACTGGTTCCCGGTGGGTGGCTGAGACTCTGGTTAATTCTTCTTCCTGCTGGAAAATTAGAGTGACATGTGCCCGTCCAAATGCCTAACAGTAACTCTCTCATTGGTTCTCCCTCTTCCCTTCCACCCTCTGCCAAATTGGCAACCTGTGCGAACCAGGAGGTTAAAGGGGCTGTCTCTCCAAGTTGGGAGATGGATAGTAAAGCAGTTGGAAAGTCAAACCGGAGCACCAGGAGAAGGACTACTCGTTGAGTTTTAGAAACCTTTTGTATTCACAGTGTGTCCATTCTCTAGGTTTCCCGTACATGTTATAGCTGTAGTAATATTCCTTCAACCTGGAGAGTTGGGACCCATGGAATGGGGGCCATGCATTTTTCCTTTAAAGGGTCTGCATTTGCTCACCCAATCTCACCAGTCCTCTCAGTCCCAAGTGTCCAGCCTTATGCCACATCCAGCTGTCATTGTAGACAGGGTTTTTCCAGGTTTCATCAGAGACCCTGAAGGAAATGGAAAGAATTTCCCTGTTTTTTGGTTTTGTTTTTGAAATTCCTTTTTATAGTGGGTTTGAGCTGATTCTCTCTGCCATGTGTATGCCAGTCTAGACTCACTTGATTCCCTTACAGAGACATATCAATACATAGGTTTTAAGATTCTTACTAGTCAGATCTATTCCTCTGCGGGAAATATGGGGTTTTGAGTCCCTTTCACTGAGGAAGGTGTAGGTCTTGTCTATTCCACAGTTGGTTTTGGAAATGGTACCTGTGCTTATATCAAACTCTGGTTTTATGCATCACCCCACCTCTCCTTTCCCCTTAAGCAGGCATAAGAGTGTTTTCTAAATGTGAGACTCTGGTCTCTTTCCTAACTCAGTTCATGTGTAGCCATGTTTACAGGATCTCCATAAGTCATATCTTATGATAAGTTTCTTTTTCTCTGTGACTTATTTCACTTAGAATCATCGTACCTGAATCCACTCACTTTGCTGCTCCTGGTCTTATGACATTGATTTCATGGCTGAGGGATATTCCATCGGACATAAATACCACAGTTTTTTGAACCATTTTTATATTTCCTGGGATATTTAAGGTGTACCCAAGTTGAGGTTCTTGTAAGCAGTGCAGCCCTAAATTTGGGGGTGGCTCTGTCTTATTGATTTTCAGTTTTCCCAATGTATATTCCCTAGACTGGAAGTGCCCTTGGCTCTGTAGCTCTGTTGTTTACTTGTTTTAGGGAACGCAATGCACTCCTCCAGTGAGGCAGTTGGCAATTTACATCCCGCCCATCAGCATAACAAACTCCCTGTTCTCCAGGGCCAGTCTTGCCTTTCTGGTTTTTACACATTTTGTGGATGTCCCTTTTGACCGGTGGGACGGGATACTTCTTTGTAGTGCAGATTTGCATTGCCCGCTTGCTTGTTTTGCCAAAAAGGGCGTATGCGTTTTCTCCTGAATATATTCAGGAGAAAACGCATACGCCCTTTTTGGCCAACTGCGTCATTGTCGAAGTTGTGCCCCTCTTCCTGTGCTTTCAAGGCGATTCCAACGTACCTCTTGAAATCTGTTTCCTGCTATTCTGCCTGGCTTTCAAGTCTGCCTCGTTGCCTTCCCTCAACAGATTTTTGGACGATAGTTGTCCTTTATTACTCTGCCATTTTGTGAATTGCTGTGGCCCTGAGCTCCATTTTCCAACTCGTTTTTTGTGAGCTGTACGCAAGTCCAAAATTTTGGTTCAGGACCTATACTGGTTCCCGGTGGGTGGCTGAGACTCTGGTTAATTCTTCTTCCTGCCGCGAAATTAGAGTGACATGTGCCCGTCCAAATGCCTAACAGTAACTCTCTCATTGGTTCTCCCTCTTCCCTTCCATCCTCTGCCAAATTGGCAACCTGTGCGAACCAGGAGGTTAAAGGGGCTGTCTCTCCAAGTTGGGAGATTGATAGTAAAGCAGTTGGAAAGTCAAACCGGAGCACCAGGAGAGGGACTACTCGTTGAGTTTTAGAAACCTTTTGTATTTACAGTGTGTCCATTCTCTAGGTTTCCCGTACATGTTATAGCTGTAGTAATATTCACTTCAACCTGGAGAGTTGGGACCCATGGAATGCGGGCCATGCATTTTTGCTTTAAAGGGTCTGCATTTGCTCACCCAATCTCAAAAATCCTCTCAGTCCCAAGTGTCCAGCCTTATGCCACATCCAGCTGTCATTGTAGACAGGGTTTTTCCAGGTTTCATCAGAGACCCTGAAGGAAATGGAAAGAATTTCCCTGTTTTTTGGTTTTGTTTTTGAAATTCCTTTTTATACTGGGTTTGAGCTGATTCTCTCTGCCATGTGTATGCCAGTCTAGACTCACTTGATTCCCTTACAGAGACATATCAATACATAGGTTTTAAGATTCTTACTAGTCAGATCTATTCCTCTGCGGGAAATATGGGGTTTTGAGTCCCTTTCACTGAGGAAGGTGTAGGTCTTGTCTATTCCACAGTTGGTTTTGGAAATGGTACCTGTGCTTATATCAAACTCTGGTTTTATGCATCACCCCACCTCTCCTTTCCCCTTAAGCAGGCATAAGAGTGTTTTCTAAATGTGAGACTCTGGTCTCTTTCCTAACTCAGTTCATGTGTAGCCATGTTTACAGGATCTCCATAAGTCATATCTTATGATAAGTTTCTTTTTCTCTGTGACTTATTTCACTTAGAATCATCGTACCTGAATCCACTCACTTTGCTGCTCCTGGTCTTATGACATTGATTTCATGGCTGAGGGATATTCCATCGGACATAAATACCACAGTTTTTTGAACCATTTTTATATTTCCTGGGATATTTAAGGTGTACCCAAGTTGAGGTTCTTGTAAGCAGTGCAGCCCTAAATTTGGGGGTGGCTCTGTCTTATTGATTTTCAGTTTTCCCAATGTATATTCCCTAGACTGGAAGTGCCCTTGGCTCTGTAGCTCTGTTGTTTACTTGTTTTAGGGAACGCAATGCACTCCTCCAGTGAGGCAGTTGGCAATTTACATCCCGCCCATCAGCATAACAAACTCCCTGTTCTCCAGGGCCAGTCTTGCCTTTCTGGTTTTTACACATTTTGTGGATGTCCCTTTTGACCGGTGGGACGGGATACTTCTTTGTAGTGCAGATTTGCATTGCCCGCTTGCTTGTTTTGCCAAAAAGGGCGTATGCGTTTTCTCCTGAATATATTCAGGAGAAAACGCATACGCCCTTTTTGGCCAACTGCGTCATTGTCGAAGTTGTGCCCCTCTTCCTGTGCTTTCAAGGCGATTCCAACGTACCTCTTGAAATCTGTTTCCTGCTATTCTGCCTGGCTTTCAAGTCTGCCTCGTTGCCTTCCCTCAACAGATTTTTGGACGATAGTTGTCCTTTATTACTCTGCCATTTTGTGAATTGCTGTGGCCCTGAGCTCCATTTTCCAACTCGTTTTTTGTGAGCTGTACGCAAGTCCAAAATTTTGGTTCAGGACCTATACTGGTTCCCGGTGGGTGGCTGAGACTCTGGTTAATTCTTCTTCCTGCCGCGAAATTAGAGTGACATGTGCCCGTCCAAATGCCTAACAGTAACTCTCTCATTGGTTCTCCCTCTTCCCTTCCATCCTCTGCCAAATTGGCAACCTGTGCGAACCAGGAGGTTAAAGGGGCTGTCTCTCCAAGTTGGGAGATTGATAGTAAAGCAGTTGGAAAGTCAAACCGGAGCACCAGGAGAGGGACTACTCGTTGAGTTTTAGAAACCTTTTGTATTTACAGTGTGTCCATTCTCTAGGTTTCCCGTACATGTTATAGCTGTAGTAATATTCACTTCAACCTGGAGAGTTGGGACCCATGGAATGCGGGCCATGCATTTTTGCTTTAAAGGGTCTGCATTTGCTCACCCAATCTCAAAAATCCTCTCAGTCCCAAGTGTCCAGCCTTATGCCACATCCAGCTGTCATTGTAGACAGGGTTTTTCCAGGTTTCATCAGAGACCCTGAAGGAAATGGAAAGAATTTCCCTGTTTTTTGGTTTTGTTTTTGAAATTCCTTTTTATAGTGGGTTTGAGCTGATTCTCTCTGCCATGTGTATGCCAGTCTAGACACACTTGATTCCCTTACAGAGACATATCAATACATAGGTTTTAAGATTCTTACTAGTCAGATCTATTCCTCTGCGGGAAATATGGGGTTTTGAGTCCCTTTCACTGAGGAAGGTGTAGGTCTTGTCTATTCCACAGTTGGTTTTGGAAATGGTACATGTGCTTATATCAAACTCTGGTTTTATGCATCACCCCACCTCTCCTTTCCCCTTAAGCAGGCATAAGAGTGTTTTCTAAATGTGAGACTCTGGTCTCTTTCCTAACTCAGTTCATGTGTAGCCATGTTTACAGGATCTTCATAAGTCATATCTTATGATAAGTTTCTTTTTCTGTGTGACTTATTTCACTTAGAATCATCGTACCTGAATCCACTCACTTTGCTGCTCCTGGTCTTATGACATTGATTTCATGGCTGAGGGATATTCCGTCGGACATAAATACCACAGTTTTTTGAACCATTTTTATATTTCCTGGGATATTTAAGGTGTACCCAAGTTGAGGTTCTTGTAAGCAGTGCAGACCTAAATTTGGGGGTGGCTCTGTCTTATTGATTTTCAGTTTTCCCAATGTATATTCCCTAGACTGGAAGTGCCCTTGGCTCTGTAGCTCTGTCGTTTACTTGTTTTAGGGAACGCAATGCACTCCTCTGGAGAGGCAGTTGGCAATTTACATCCCGCCCATCAGCATAACAAGGCTCCCTGTTCTCCAGGGCCAGTCTTGCCTTTCTGGTTTTTACACATTTTGTGGATGTCCCTTTTGACCGGTGGGAACTGATACTTCTTTGTAGTGCAGATTTGCATTGCCCGCTTGCTTGTTTGGCCAAAAAGGGCGTATGCGTTTTCTCCTGAATATATTCAGGAGAAAACGCATACGCCCTTTTTGGCCAACTGCGTCATTGTCGAAGTTGTGCCCCTCTTCCTGTGCTTTAAAGGCGATTCCAACGTACCTCTTGAAATCTGTTTCCTGCTATTCTGCCTGGCTTTCAAGTCTGCCTCGTTGCCTTCCCTCAACAGATTTTTGGACGATGGTTGTCCTTTATTACTCTGCCAGTTTGTGAATTGCTGTGGCCCTGAGCTCCATTTTCCAACTCGTTTTTTGTTTGCTGTACGCAAGTCCAAAATTTTGGTTCAGGACCTATACTGGTTCCCGGTGGGTGGCTGAGACTCTGGTTAATTCTTCTTCCTGCCGGGAAATTAGAGTGACATGTGCCCGTCCAAATGCCTAACAGCTACTCTCTCATTGGTTCTCCCTCTTCCCTTCCATCCTCTGCCAAATTGGCAACCTGTGCGAACCAGGAGTTTAAAGGGGCTGTCTCTCCAAGTTGGGAGATTGATAGTAAAGCAGTTGGAAAGTCAAACCGGAGCACCAGGAGAGGGACTACTCGTTGAGTTTTAGAAACCTTTTGTATTCACAGTGTGTCCATTCTCTAGGTTTCCCGTACATGTTATAGCTGTAGTAATATTCCCTTCAACATGGAGAGTTGGGACCCATGGAATGGGGGCCATACATTTTTGCTTTAAAGGGTCTGCATTTGCTCACCCAATCTCACCAATCCTCTCAGTCCCAAGTGTCCAGCCTTATGCCACATCCAGCTGTCATTGTAGACAGGGTTTTTCCAGGTTTCATCAGAGACCCTGAAGGAAATGTAAAGAATTTCCCTGTTTTTTGGTTTTGTTTTTGAAATTCCTTTTTATAGTGGGTTTGAGCTGATTCTCTCTGCCATGTGTATGCCAGTCTAGACACACTTGATTCCCTTACAGAGACATATCAATACATAGGTTTTAAGATTCTTACTAGTCAGATCTATTCCTCTGCGGGAAATATGGGGTTTTGAGTCCCTTTCACTGAGGAAGGTGTAGGTCTTGTCTATTGCACAGTTGGTTTTGGAAATGGTACCTGTGCTTATATCAAACTCGGGTTTTATGCATCACCCCACCTCTCCTTTCCCCTTAAGCAGGCATAAGAGTGTTTTCTAAATGTGAGACTCTGGTCTCTTTCCTAACTCAGTTCATGTGTAGCCATGTTTACAGGATCTTCATAAGTCATATCTTATGATAAGTTTCTTTTTCTGTGTGACTTATTTCACTTAGAATCATCGTACCTGAATCCACTCACTTTGCTGCTCCTGGTCTTATGACATTGATTTCATGGCTGAGGGATATTCCATCGGACATAAATACCACAGTTTTTTGAACCATTTTTATATTTCCTGGGATATTTAAGGTGTACCCAAGTTGAGGTTCTTGTAAGCAGTGCAGCCCTAAATTTGGGGGTGGCTCTGTCTTATTGATTATCAGTTTTCCCAATGTATATTCCCTAGACTGGAAGTGCCCTTGGCTCTGTAGCTCTGTTGTTTACTTGTTTTAGGGAACACAATGCACTCCTCCGGTGAGGCAGTTGGCAATTTACATCCCGCCCATCAGCATAACAAGGCTCCCTGTTCTCCAGGGCCAGTCTTGCCTTTCTGGTTTTTACACATTTTGTGGATGTCCCTTTTGACCGGTGGGAAGTGATACTTCTTTGTAGTGCAGATTTGCATTGCCCGCTTGCTTGTTTGGCCAAAAAGGGCGGATGCGTTTTCTCCTGAATATATTCAGGAGAAAACGCATACGCCCTTTTTGGCCAACTGCGTCATTGTCGAAGTTGTGCCCCTCTTCCTGTGCTTTCAAGGCGATTCCAACGTACCTCTTGAAATCTGTTTCCTGCTATTCTGCCTGGCTTTCAAGTCTGCCTCGTTGCCTTCCCTCAACAGATTTTTGGACGATAGTTGTCCTTTATTACTCTGCCAGTTTGTGAATTGCTGTGGCCCTGAGCTCCATTTTCCAACTCGTTTTTTGTGAGCTGTACGCAAGTCCAAAATTTTGGTTCAGGACCTATACTGGTTCCCGGTGGGTGGCTGAGACTCTGGTTAATTCTTCTTCCTGCTGGAAAATTAGAGTGACATGTGCCCGTCCAAATGCCTAACAGTAACTCTCTCATTGGTTCTCCCTCTTCCCTTCCATCCTCTGCCAAATTGGCAACCTGTGCGAACCAGGAGGTTAAAGGGGCTGTCTCTCCAAGTTGGGAGATTGATAGTAAAGCAGTTGGAAAGTCAAACCGGAGCACCAGGAGAGGGACTACTCGTTGACTTCTAGAAACCTTTTGTATTCACAGTGTGTCCATTCTCTAGGTTTCCCGTACATGTTATAGCTGTAGTAATATTCCCTTCAACCTGGAGAGTTGGGACCCAAGGAATGGGGGCCATGCATTTTTGCTTTAAAGGGTCTGCATTTGCTCACCCAATCTCACCAATCCTCTCAGTCCCAAGTGTCCAGCCTTATGCCACATCCAGCTGTCATTGTAGACAGGGTTTTTCCAGGTTTCATCAGAGACCCTGAAGGAAATGGAAAGAATTTCCCTGTTTTTTGGTTTTGTTTTTGAAATTCCTTTTTATAGTGGGTTTGAGCTGATTCTCTCTGCCATGTTTATGCCAGTCTAGACACACTTGATTCCCTTACAGAGACATATCAATACATAGGTTTTAAGATTCTTACTAGTCAGATCTATTCCTCTGCGGGAAATATGGGGTTTTGAGTCCCTTTCACTGAGGAAGGTGTAGGTCTTGTCTATTGCACAGTTGGTTTTGGAAATGGTACCTGTGCTTATATCAAACTCTGGTTTTATGCATCACCCCACCTCTCCTTTCCCCTTAAGCAGGCATAAGAGTGTTTTCTAAATGTGAGACTCTGGTCTCTTTCCTAACTCAGTTCATGTGTAGCCATGTTTACAGGATCTTCATAAGTCATATCTTATGATAAGTTTCTTTTTCTGTGTGACTTATTTCACTTAGAATCATCGTACCTGAATCCACTCACTTTGCTGCTCCTGGTCTTATGACATTGATTTCATGGCTGAGGGATATTCCATCGGACATAAATACCACAGTTTTTTGAACCATTTTTATATTTCCTGGGATATTTAAGGTGTACCCAAGTTGAGGTTCTTGTAAGCAGTGCAGCCCTAAATTTGGGGGTGGCTCTGTCTTATTGATTTTCAGTTTTCCCAATGTATATTCCCTAGACTGGAAGTGCCCTTGGCTCTGTAGCTCTGTCGTTTACTTGTTTTAGGGAACGCAATGCACTTCTCCGGTGAGGCAGTTGGCAATTTACATCCCGCCCATCAGCATAACAAGGCTCCCTGTTCTCCAGGGCCAGTCTTGCCTTTATGGTTTTTACACATTTTGTGGATGTCCCTTTTGACCGGTGGGAAGTGATACTTCTTTGTAGTGCAGATTTGCATTGCCCGCTTGCTTGTTTGGCAAAAAGGGCGTATGCGTTTTCTCCTGAATATATTCAGGAGAAAAGGTATACGCCCTTTTTGGCCAACTGCGTCATTGTCGAAGTTGTGCCCCTCTTCCTGTGCTTTAAAGGCGATTCCAACGTACCTCTTGAAATCTGTTTCCTGTTATTCTGCCTGGCTTTCAAGTCTGCCTCGTTGCCTTCCCTCAACAGATTTTTGGATGATAGTTGTCCTTTATTACTCTGCCAGTTTGCGAATTGCTGTGGCCCTGAGCTCCATTTTCCAACTCGTTTTTTGTGAGCTGTACGCAAGTCCAAAATTTTGGTTCAGGACCTATACTGGTTCCCGGTGGGTGGCTGAGACTCTGGTTAATTCTTCTTCCTGCCGGGAAATTAGAGTGACATGTGCCCGTCCAAATGACTAACAGTAACTCTCTCATTGTTTCTCCCTCTTCCCTTCCACCCTCTGCCAAATTGGCAACCTGTGCGAACCAGGAGGTTAAAGGGGCTGTCTCTCCAAGTTGGGAGATGGATAGTAAAGCAGTTGGAAAGTCAAACCGGAGCACCAGGAGAAGGACTACTCGTTGAGTTTTAGAAACCTTTTGTATTCACAGTGTGTCCATTCTCTAGGTTTCCCGTACATGTTATAGCTGTAGTAATATTCCTTCAACCTGGAGAGTTGGGACCCATGGAATGGGGGCCATGCATTTTTCCTTTAAAGGGTCTGCATTTGCTCACCCAATCTCACCAGTCCTCTCAGTCCCAAGTGTCCAGCCTTATGCCCCATCCAGCTGTCATTGTAGACAGGGTTTTTCCAGGTTTCATCAGAGACCCTGAAGGAAATGGAAAGAATTTCCCTGTTTTTTGGTTTTGTTTTTGAAATTCCTTTTTATAGTGGGTTTGAGCTGATTCTCTCTGCCATGTGTATGCCAGTCTAGACTCACTTGATTCCCTTACAGAGACATATCAATACATAGGTTTTAAGATTCTTACTAGTCAGATCTATTCCTCTGCGGGAAATATGGGGTTTTGAGTCCCATTCACTGAGGAAGGTGTAGGTCTTGTCTATTCCACAGTTGGTTTTGGAAATGGTACCTGTGCTTATATCAAACTCTGGTTTTATGCATCACCCCACCTCTCCTTTCCCCTTAAGCAGGCATAAGAGTGTTTTCTAAATGTGAGACTCTGGTCTCTTTCCTAACTCAGTTCATGTGTAGCCATGTTTACAGGATCTCCATAAGTCATATCTTATGATAAGTTTCTTTTTCTGTGTGACTTATTTCACTTAGAATCATCGTACCTGAATCCACTCACTTTGCTGCTCCTGGTCTTATGACATTGATTTCATGGCTGAGGGATATTCCATCGGACATAAATACCACAGTTTTTTGAACCATTTTTATATTTCCTGGGATATTTAAGGTGTACCCAAGTTGAGGTTCTTGTAAGCAGTGCAGCCCTAAATTTGGGGGTGGCTCTGTCTTATTGATTTTCAGTTTTCCCAATGTATATTCCCTAGACTGGAAGTGCCCTTGGCTCTGTAGCTCTGTTGTTTACTTGTTTTAGGGAACGCAATGCACTCCTCCAGTGAGGCAGTTGGCAATTTACATCCCGCCCATCAGCATAACAAACTCCCTGTTCTCCAGGGCCAGTCTTGCCTTTCTGGTTTTTACACATTTTGTGGATGTCCCTTTTGACCGGTGGGACGGGATACTTCTTTGTAGTGCAGATTTGCATTGCCCGCTTGCTTGTTTTGCCAAAAAGGGCGTATGCGTTTTCTCCTGAATATATTCAGGAGAAAACGCATACGCCCTTTTTGGCCAACTGCGTCATTTTCGAAGTTGTGCCCCTCTTCCTGTGCTTTCAAGGCGATTCCAACGTACCTCTTGAAATCTGTTTCCTGCTATTCTGCCTGGCTTTCAAGTCTGCCTCGTTGCCTTCCCTCAACAGATTTTTGGACGATGGTTGTCCTTTATTACTCTGCCAGTTTGTGAATTGCTGTGGCCCTGAGCTCCATTTTCCAACTCGTTTTTTGTTTGCTGTACGCAAGTCCAAAATTTTGGTTCAGGACCTATACTGGTTCCCGGTGGGTGGCTGAGACTCTGGTTAATTCTTCTTCCTGCCGGGAAATTAGAGTGACATGTGCCCGTCCAAATGCCTAACAGCTACTCTCTCATTGGTTCTCCCTCTTCCCTTCCATCCTCTGCCAAATTGGCAACCTGTGCGAACCAGGAGTTTAAAGGGGCTGTCTCTCCAAGTTGGGAGATTGATAGTAAAGCAGTTGGAAAGTCAAACCGGAGCACCAGGAGAGGGACTACTCGTTGAGTTTTAGAAACCTTTTGTATTCACAGTGTGTCCATTCTCTAGGTTTCCCGTACATGTTATAACTGTAGTAATATTCCCTTCAACATGGAGAGTTGGGACCCATGGAATGGGGGCCATACATTTTTGCTTTAAAGGGTCTGCATTTGCTCACCCAATCTCACCAATCCTCTCAGTCCCAAGTGTCCAGCCTTATGCCACATCCAGCTGTCATTGTAGACAGGGTTTTTCCAGGTTTCATCAGAGACCCTGAAGGAAATGTAAAGAATTTCCCTGTTTTTTGGTTTTGTTTTTGAAATTCCTTTTTATAGTGGGTTTGAGCTGATTCTCTCTGCCATGTGTATGCCAGTCTAGACACACTTGATTCCCTTACAGAGACATATCAATACATAGGTTTTAAGATTCTTACTAGTCAGATCTATTCCTCTGCGGGAAATATGGGGTTTTGAGTCCCTTTCACTGAGGAAGGTGTAGGTCTTGTCTATTGCACAGTTGGTTTTGGAAATGGTACCTGTGCTTATATCAAACTCGGGTTTTATGCATCACCCCACCTCTCCTTTCCCCTTAAGCAGGCATAAGAGTGTTTTCTAAATGTGAGACTCTGGTCTCTTTCCTAACTCAGTTCATGTGTAGCCATGTTTACAGGATCTTCATAAGTCATATCTTATGATAAGTTTCTTTTTCTGTGTGACTTATTTCACTTAGAATCATCGTACCTGAATCCACTCACTTTGCTGCTCCTGGTCTTATGACATTGATTTCATGGCTGAGGGATATTCCATCGGACATAAATACCACAGTTTTTTGAACCATTTTTATATTTCCTGGGATATTTAAGGTGTACCCAAGTTGAGGTTCTTGTAAGCAGTGCAGCCCTAAATTTGGGGGTGGCTCTGTCTTATTGATTATCAGTTTTCCCAATGTATATTCCCTAGACTGGAAGTGCCCTTGGCTCTGTAGCTCTGTTGTTTACTTGTTTTAGGGAACACAATGCACTCCTCCGGTGAGGCAGTTGGCAATTTACATCCCGCCCATCAGCATAACAAGGCTCCCTGTTCTCCAGGGCCAGTCTTGCCTTTCTGGTTTTTACACATTTTGTGGATGTCCCTTTTGACCGGTGGGAAGTGATACTTCTTTGTAGTGCAGATTTGCATTGCCCGCTTGCTTGTTTGGCCAAAAAGGGCGGATGCGTTTTCTCCTGAATATATTCAGGAGAAAACGCATACGCCCTTTTTGGCCAACTGCGTCATTGTCGAAGTTGTGCCCCTCTTCCTGTGCTTTCAAGGCGATTCCAACGTACCTCTTGAAATCTGTTTCCTGCTATTCTGCCTGGCTTTCAAGTCTGCCTCGTTGCCTTCCCTCAACAGATTTTTGGACGATAGTTGTCCTTTATTACTCTGCCAGTTTGTGAATTGCTGTGGCCCTGAGCTCCATTTTCCAACTCGTTTTTTGTGAGCTGTACGCAAGTCCAAAATTTTGGTTCAGGACCTATACTGGTTCCCGGTGGGTGGCTGAGACTCTGGTTAATTCTTCTTCCTGCTGGAAAATTAGAGTGACATGTGCCCGTCCAAATGCCTAACAGTAACTCTCTCATTGGTTCTCCCTCTTCCCTTCCATCCTCTGCCAAATTGGCAACCTGTGCGAACCAGGAGGTTAAAGGGGCTGTCTCTCCAAGTTGGGAGATTGATAGTAAAGCAGTTGGAAAGTCAAACCGGAGCACCAGGAGAGGGACTACTCGTTGACTTCTAGAAACCTTTTGTATTCACAGTGTGTCCATTCTCTAGGTTTCCCGTACATGTTATAGCTGTAGTAATATTCCCTTCAACCTGGAGAGTTGGGACCCAAGGAATGGGGGCCATGCATTTTTGCTTTAAAGGGTCTGCATTTGCTCACCCAATCTCACCAATCCTCTCAGTCCCAAGTGTCCAGCCTTATGCCACATCCAGCTGTCATTGTAGACAGGGTTTTTCCAGGTTTCATCAGAGACCCTGAAGGAAATGGAAAGAATTTCCCTGTTTTTTGGTTTTGTTTTTGAAATTCCTTTTTATAGTGGGTTTGAGCTGATTCTCTCTGCCATGTTTATGCCAGTCTAGACACACTTGATTCCCTTACAGAGACATATCAATACATAGGTTTTAAGATTCTTACTAGTCAGATCTATTCCTCTGCGGGAAATATGGGGTTTTGAGTCCCTTTCACTGAGGAAGGTGTAGGTCTTGTCTATTGCACAGTTGGTTTTGGAAATGGTACCTGTGCTTATATCAAACTCTGGTTTTATGCATCACCCCACCTCTCCTTTCCCCTTAAGCAGGCATAAGAGTGTTTTCTAAATGTGAGACTCTGGTCTCTTTCCTAACTCAGTTCATGTGTAGCCATGTTTACAGGATCTTCATAAGTCATATCTTATGATAAGTTTCTTTTTCTGTGTGACTTATTTCACTTAGAATCATCGTACCTGAATCCACTCACTTTGCTGCTCCTGGTCTTATGACATTGATTTCATGGCTGAGGGATATTCCATCGGACATAAATACCACAGTTTTTTGAACCATTTTTATATTTCCTGGGATATTTAAGGTGTACCCAAGTTGAGGTTCTTGTAAGCAGTGCAGCCCTAAATTTGGGGGTGGCTCTGTCTTATTGATTTTCAGTTTTCCCAATGTATATTCCCTAGACTGGAAGTGCCCTTGGCTCTGTAGCTCTGTCGTTTACTTGTTTTAGGGAACGCAATGCACTTCTCCGGTGAGGCAGTTGGCAATTTACATCCCGCCCATCAGCATAACAAGGCTCCCTGTTCTCCAGGGCCAGTCTTGCCTTTATGGTTTTTACACATTTTGTGGATGTCCCTTTTGACCGGTGGGAAGTGATACTTCTTTGTAGTGCAGATTTGCATTGCCCGCTTGCTTGTTTGGCAAAAAGGGCGTATGCGTTTTCTCCTGAATATATTCAGGAGAAAAGGTATACGCCCTTTTTGGCCAACTGCGTCATTGTCGAAGTTGTGCCCCTCTTCCTGTGCTTTAAAGGCGATTCCAACGTACCTCTTGAAATCTGTTTCCTGTTATTCTGCCTGGCTTTCAAGTCTGCCTCGTTGCCTTCCCTCAACAGATTTTTGGATGATAGTTGTCCTTTATTACTCTGCCAGTTTGCGAATTGCTGTGGCCCTGAGCTCCATTTTCCAACTCGTTTTTTGTGAGCTGTACGCAAGTCCAAAATTTTGGTTCAGGACCTATACTGGTTCCCGGTGGGTGGCTGAGACTCTGGTTAATTCTTCTTCCTGCCGGGAAATTAGAGTGACATGTGCCCGTCCAAATGACTAACAGTAACTCTCTCATTGGTTCTCCCTCTTCCCTTCCACCCTCTGCCAAATTGGCAACCTGTGCGAACCAGGAGGTTAAAGGGGCTGTCTCTCCAAGTTGGGAGATGGATAGTAAAGCAGTTGGAAAGTCAAACCGGAGCACCAGGAGAAGGACTACTCGTTGAGTTTTAGAAACCTTTTGTATTCACAGTGTGTCCATTCTCTAGGTTTCCCGTACATGTTATAGCTGTAGTAATATTCCTTCAACCTGGAGAGTTGGGACCCATGGAATGGGGGCCATGCATTTTTCCTTTAAAGGGTCTGCATTTGCTCACCCAATCTCACCAGTCCTCTCAGTCCCAAGTGTCCAGCCTTATGCCCCATCCAGCTGTCATTGTAGACAGGGTTTTTCCAGGTTTCATCAGAGACCCTGAAGGAAATGGAAAGAATTTCCCTGTTTTTTGGTTTTGTTTTTGAAATTCCTTTTTATAGTGGGTTTGAGCTGATTCTCTCTGCCATGTGTATGCCAGTCTAGACTCACTTGATTCCCTTACAGAGACATATCAATACATAGGTTTTAAGATTCTTACTAGTCAGATCTATTCCTCTGCGGGAAATATGGGGTTTTGAGTCCCATTCACTGAGGAAGGTGTAGGTCTTGTCTATTCCACAGTTGGTTTTGGAAATGGTACCTGTGCTTATATCAAACTCTGGTTTTATGCATCACCCCACCTCTCCTTTCCCCTTAAGCAGGCATAAGAGTGTTTTCTAAATGTGAGACTCTGGTCTCTTTCCTAACTCAGTTCATGTGTAGCCATGTTTACAGGATCTCCATAAGTCATATCTTATGATAAGTTTCTTTTTCTGTGTGACTTATTTCACTTAGAATCATCGTACCTGAATCCACTCACTTTGCTGCTCCTGGTCTTATGACATTGATTTCATGGCTGAGGGATATTCCATCGGACATAAATACCACAGTTTTTTGAACCATTTTTATATTTCCTGGGATATTTAAGGTGTACCCAAGTTGAGGTTCTTGTAAGCAGTGCAGCCCTAAATTTGGGGGTGGCTCTGTCTTATTGATTTTCAGTTTTCCCAATGTATATTCCCTAGACTGGAAGTGCCCTTGGCTCTGTAGCTCTGTTGTTTACTTGTTTTAGGGAACGCAATGCACTCCTCCAGTGAGGCAGTTGGCAATTTACATCCCGCCCATCAGCATAACAAACTCCCTGTTCTCCAGGGCCAGTCTTGCCTTTCTGGTTTTTACACATTTTGTGGATGTCCCTTTTGACCGGTGGGACGGGATACTTCTTTGTAGTGCAGATTTGCATTGCCCGCTTGCTTGTTTTGCCAAAAAGGGCGTATGCGTTTTCTCCTGAATATATTCAGGAGAAAACGCATACGCCCTTTTTGGCCAACTGCGTCATTTTCGAAGTTGTGCCCCTCTTCCTGTGCTTTCAAGGCGATTCCAACGTACCTCTTGAAATCTGTTTCCTGCTATTCTGCCTGGCTTTCAAGTCTGCCTCGTTGCCTTCCCTCAACAGATTTTTGGACGATAGTTGTCCTTTATTACTCTGCCATTTTGTGAATTGCTGTGGCCCTGAGCTCCATTTTCCAACTCGTTTTTTGTGAGCTGTACGCAAGTCCAAAATTTTGGTTCAGGACCTATACTGGTTCCCGGTGGGTGGCTGAGACTCTGGTTAATTCTTCTTCCTGCCGGGAAATTAGAGTGACATGTGCCCGTCCAAATGCCTAACAGTAACTCTCTCATTGGTTCTCCCTCTTCCCTTCCATCCTCTGCCAAATTGGCAACCTGTGCGAACCAGGAGGTTAAAGGGGCTGTCTCTCCAAGTTGGGAGATTGATAGTAAAGCAGTTGGAAAGTCAAACCGGAGCACCAGGAGAGGGACTACTCGTTGAGTTTTAGAAACCTTTTCTATTTACAGTGTGTCCATTCTCTAGGTTTCCCGTACATGTTATAGCTGTAGTAATATTCACTTCAACCTGGAGAGTTGGGACCCATGGAATGCGGGCCATGCATTTTTGCTTTAAAGGGTCTGCATTTGCTCACCCAATCTCAAAAATCCTCTCAGTCCCAAGTGTCCAGCCTTATGCCACATCCAGCTGTCATTGTAGACAGGGTTTTTCCAGGTTTCATCAGAGACCCTGAAGGAAATGGAAAGAATTTCCCTGTTTTTTGGTTTTGTTTTTGAAATTCCTTTTTATAGTGGGTTTGAGCTGATTCTCTCTGCCATGTGTATGCCAGTCTAGACACACTTGATTCCCTTAGAGAGACATATCAATACATAGGTTTTAAGATTCTTACTAGTCAGATCTATTCCTCTGCGGGAAATATGGGGTTTTGAGTCCCATTCACTGAGGAAGGCGTAGGTCTTGTCTATACCACAGTTGGTTTTGGAAATGGTACCTGTGCTTATATCAAACTCTGGTTTTATGCATCACCCCACCTCTCCTTTCCCCTTAAGCAGGCATAAGAGTGTTTTCTAAATGTGAGACTCTGGTCTCTTTCCTAACTCAGTTCATGTGTAGCCATGTTTACAGGATCTTCATAAGTCATATATTATGATAAGTTTCTTTTTCTGTGTGACTTATTTCACTTAGAATCATCGTACCTGAATCCACTCACTTTGTTGCTCCTGGTCTTATGACATTGATTTCATCGCTGAGGGATATTCCATCGGACATAAATACCACAGTTTTTTGAACCATTTTTATATTTCCTGGGATATTTAAGGTGTACCCAAGTTGAGGTTCTTGTAAGCAGTACAGCCCTAAATTTGGGGGTGGCTCTGTCTTATTGATTTTCAGTTTTCCCAATGTATATTCCCTAGACTGGAAGTGCCCTTGGCTCTGTAGCTCTGTTGTTTACTTGTTTTAGCGAACGCAATGCACTCCTCCAGTGAGGCAGTTGGCAATTTATATCCCGCCCATCAGCATAACAAGGCTCCCTGTTCTCCAGGGCCAGTCTTGCCCTTCTGGTTTTTACACATTTTGTGGATGTCCCTTTTGACCGGTGGGAAGGGATACTTCTTTGTAGTGCAGATTTGCATTGCCCGCTTGCTTGTTTGGCCAAAAAGGGCGTATGCGTTTTCTCCTGAATATATTCAGGAGAAAACGCATACGCCCTTTTTGGCCAACTGTGTCATTGTCGACGTTGTGCCCCTCTTCCTGTGCTTTAAAGGCGATTCCAACGTACCTCTTGAAATCTGTTTCCTGCTATTCTGCCTGGCTTTCAAGTCTGCCTCGTTGCCTTCCCTCAACAGATTTTTGGACGATAGTTGTCCTTTATTACTCTGTCAGTTTGCGAATTGCTTTGGGCCTGAGCTCCATTTCCCAACTCGTTTTTTGTGAGCTGTACGCAAGTCCAAAATTTTGGTTCAGGACCTATACTGCTTCCCGGTGGGTGGCTGAGACTCTGGTTAATTCTTCTTCCTGCCGGGAAATTAGAGTGACATGTGCCCGTCCAAATGCCTAACAGTAACTCTCTCATTGGTTCTCCCTCTTCCCTTCCATCCTCTGCCAAATTGGCAACCTGTGCGAACCAGGAGGTTAAAGGGGCTGTCTCTCCAAGTTGGGAGATTGATAGTAAAGCAGTTGGAAAGTCAAACCGGAGCACCAGGAGAGGGACTACTCGTTGAGTTTTAGAAACCTTTTGTATTCACAGTGTGTCCATTCTCTAGGTTTCCCGTACATGTTATAGCTGTAGTAATATTCCCTTCAACCTGGAGAGTTGGGACCCATGGAATGGGGGCCATACATTTTTGCTTTAAAGGGTCTGCATTTGCTCACCCAATCTCACCAATCCTCTCAGTCCCAAGTGTCCAGCCTTATGCCACATCCAGCTGTCATTGTAGACAGGGTTTTTCCAGGTTTCATCAGAGACCCTGAAGGAAATGTAAAGAATTTCACTGTTTTTTGGTTTTGTTTTTGAAATTACTTTTTATAGTGGGTTTGAGCTGATTCTCTCTGCCATGTGTATGCCAGTCTAGACACACTTGATTCCCTTACAGAGACATATCAATACATAGGTTTTAAAATTCTTACTAGTCAGATCTATTCCTCTGCGGGAAATATGGGGTTTTGAGTCCCTTTCACTGAGGAAGGTGTAGGTCTTGTCTATTGCACAGTTGGTTTTGGAAATGGTACCTGGGCTTATATCAAACTCGGGTTTTATGCATCACCCCACCTCTCCTTTCCCCTTAAGCAGGCATAAGAGTGTTTTCTAAATGTGAGACTCTGGTCTCTTTCCTAACTCAGTTCATGTGTACCCATGTTTACAGGATCTTCATAAGTCATATCTTATGATAAGTTTCTTTTTCTGTGTGACTTATTTCACTTAGAATCATCGTACCTGAATCCACTCACTTTGCTGCTCCTGGTCTTATGACATTGATTTCATGGCTGAGGGATATTCCATCGGACATAAATACCACAGATTTTTGAACCATTTTTATATTTCCTGGGATATTTAAGGTGTACCCAAGTTGAGGTTCTTGTAAGCAGTGCAGCCCTAAATTTGGGGGTGGCTCTGTCTTATTGATTATCAGTTTTCCCAATGTATATTCCCTAGACTGGAAGTGCCCTTGGCTCTGTAGCTCTGTTGTTTACTTGTTTTAGGGAACGCAATGCACTCCTCCAGTGAGGCAGTTGGCAATTTACATCCCGCCCATCAGCATAACAAAGCTCCCTGTTCTCCAGGGCCAGTCTTGCCTTTCTGGTTTTTACACATTTTGTGGATGTCCCTTTTGACCGGTGGGAAGGGATACTTCTTTGTAGTGCAGATTTTCATTGCCCGCTTGCTTTTTTGGCCAAAAAGGGCGTATGCGTTTTCTCCTGAATATATTCAGGAGAAAACGCATACGCCCTTTTTGGCCAACTGCGTCATTGTCGAAGTTGTGCCCCTCTTCCTGTGCTTTAAAGGCCATTCCAACGTACCTCTTGAAATCTGTTTCCTGCTATTGTGCCTGGCTTTCAAGTCTGCCTCGTTGCCTTCCCTCAACAGATTTTTGGACAATAGTTGTCCTTTATTACTCTGCCAGTTTGTGAATTGCTGTGGCCCTGAGCTCCATTTTCCAACTCGTTTTTTGTGAGCTGTACGCAAGTCCAAAATTTTGGTTCAGGACCTATAATGCTTCCCGGTGGGTGGCTGAGACTCTGGTTAATTCTTCTTCCTGCCGGGAAATTAGAGTGACATGTGCCCGTCCAAATGCCTAACAGTAACTCTCTCACTGGTTCTCCCTCTTCCCTTCCATCCTCTGCCAATTTGGCAACCTGTGCGAACCAGGAGGTTAAAGCGGCTGTCTCTCCAAGTTGGGAGATTGATAGTAAAGCAGTTGGAAAGTCAAACCGGAGCACCAGGAGAGGGACTACTCGTTGAGTTTTAGAAACCTTTTGTATTCACAGTGTGTCCATTCTCTAGGTTTCCCGTACATGTTATAGCTGTAGTAATATTCCCTTCAACGTGGAGAGTTGTGACCCAAGGAATGGGGGCCATGCATTTTTGCTTTAAAGGGTCTGCATTTGCTCACCCAATCTCACCAATCCTCTCAGTCCCAAGTGTCCAGCCTTATGCCACATCCAGCTGTCATTGTAGACAGGGTTTTTCCAGGTTTCATCAGAGACCCTGAAGGAAATGGAAAGAATTTCCCTGTTTTTTGGTTTTGTTTTTGAAATTCCTTTTTATAGTGGGTTTGAGCTGATTCTCTCTGCCATGTTTATGCCAGTCTAGACACACTTGATTCCCTTACAGAGACATATCAATACATAGGTTTTAAGATTCTTACTAGTCAGATCTATTCCTCTGCGGGAAATATGGGGTTTTGAGTCCCTTTCACTGAGGAAGGTGTAGGTCTTGTCTATTACACAGTTGGTTTTGGAAATGGTACCTGTGCTTATATCAAACTCTGGTTTTATGCATCACCCCACCTCTCCTTTCCCCTTAAGCAGGCATAAGAGTGTTTTCTAAATGTGAGACTCTGGTCTCTTTCCTAACTCAGTTCATGTGTAGCCATGTTTACAGGATCTTCATAAGTCATATCTTATGATAAGTTTCTTTTTCTGTGTGACTTATTTCACTTAGAATCATCGTACCTGAATCCACTCACTTTGTTGCTCCTGGTCTTATGACATTGATTTCATCGCTGAGGGATATTCCATCGGACATAAATACCACAGTTTTTTGAACCATTTTTATATTTCCTGGGATATTTAAGGTGTACCCAAGTTGAGGTTCTTGTAAGCAGTACAGCCCTAAATTTGGGGGTGGCTCTGTCTTATTGATTTTCAGTTTTCCCAATGTATATTCCCTAGACTGGAAGTGCCCTTGGCTCTGTAGCTCTGTTGTTTACTTGTTTTAGGGAACACAATGCACTCCTCCGGTGAGGCAGTTGGCAATTTACATCCCGCCCATCAGCATAACAAGGCTCCCTGTTCTTCAGGGCCAGTCTTGCCTTTCTGGTTTTTACACATTTTGTGGATGTCCCTTTTGACCGGTGGGAAGTGATACTTCTTTGTAGTGCAGATTTGCATTGCCCGCTTGCTTGTTTGGCCAAAAAGGGCGTATGCATTTTCTCCTGAATATATTCAGGAGAAAACGCATACGCCCTTTTTGGCCAACTGCGTCATTGTCGAAGTTGTGCCCCTCTTCCTGTGCTTTCAAGGCGATTCCAACGTACCTCTTGAAATCTGTTTCCTGCTATTGTGCCTGGCTTTCAAGTCTGCCTCGTTGCCTTCCCTCAACAGATTTTTGGACGATAGTTGTCCTTTATTACTCTGCCAGTTTGTGAATTGCTGTGGCCCTGAGCTCCATTTTCCAACTCGTTTTTTGTGAGCTGTACGCAAGTCCAAAATTTTGGTTCAGAACCTATACTGGTTCCCGGTGGGTGGCTGAGACTCTGGTTAATTCTTCTTCCTGCCGGGAAATTAGAGTGACATGTGCCCGTCCAAATGCCTAACAGTAACTCTCTCATTGGTTCTCCCTCTTCCCTTCCATCCTCTGCCAAATTGGCAACCTGTGCGAACCAGGAGGTTAAAGGGGCTGTCTCTCCAAGTTGGGAGATTGATAGTAAAGCAGTTGGAAAGTCAAACCGGAGCACCAGGAGAGGGACTACTCGTTGAGTTTTAGAAAGCTTTTGTATTCACAGTGTGTCCATTCTCTAGGTTTCCCGTACATGTTATAGCTGTAGTAATATTCCCTTCAACCTGGAGAGTTGGGACCCAAGGAATGGGGGCCATGCATTTTTGCTTTAAAGGGTCTGCATTTGCTCACCCAATCTCACCAATCCTCTCAGTCCCAAGTGTCCAGCCTTATGCCACATCCAGCTGTCATTGTAGACATGGTTTTTCCAGGTTTCATCAGAGACCCTGAAGGAAATGGAAAGAATTTCCCTGTTTTTTGGTTTTGTTTTTGAAATTCCTTTTTATAGTGGGTTTGAGCTGATTCTCTCTGCCATGTTTATGCCAGTCTAGACACACTTGATTCCCTTACAGAGACATATCAATACATAGGTTTTAAGATTCTTACTAGTCAGATCTATTCCTCTGCGGGAAATATGGGGTTTTGAGTCCCTTTCACTGAGGAAGGTGTAGGTCTTGTCTATTGCACAGTTGGTTTTGGAAATGGTACCTGTGCTTATATCAAACTCTGGTTTTATGCATCACCCCACCTCTCCTTTCCCCTTAAGCAGGCATAAGAGTGTTTTCTAATTGTGAGACTCTGGTCTCTTTCCTAACTCAGTTCATGTGTAGCCATGTTTACAGGATCTTCATAAGTCATATCTTATGATAAGTTTCTTTTTCTGTGTGACTTATTTCACTTAGAATCATCGTACATGAATCCACTCACTTTGCTGCTCCTGGTCTTATGACATTGATTTCATGGCTGAGGGATATTCCATCGGACATAAATACCACAGTTTTTTGAACCATTTTTATATTTCCTGGGATATTTAAGGTGTACCCAAGTTGAGGTTCTTGTAAGCAGTGCAGCCCTAAATTTGGGGGTGGCTCTGTCTTATTGATTTTCAGTTTTCCCAATGTATATTCCCTAGACTGGAAGTGCCCTTGGCTCTGTAGCTCTGTCGTTTACTTGTTTTAGGGAACGCAATGCACTCCTCCGGTGAGGCAGTTGTCAATTTACATCCCGCCCATCAGCATAACAAGGCTCCCTGTTCTCCAGGGCCTGTCTTGCCTTTCTGGTTTTTACACATTTTGTGGATGTCCCTTTTGACCGGTGGGAAGTGATACTTCTTTGTAGTGCAGATTTGCATTGCCCGCTTGCTTGTTTGGCCAAAAAGGGCGTATGCGTTTTCTCCTGAATATATTCAGGAGAAAACGCATACACCCTTTTTGGCCAACTGCGTCATTGTCGAAGTTGTGCCCCTCTTCCTGTGCTTTAAAGGCGATTCCAACGTACCTCTTGAAATCTGTTTCCTGCTATTCTGCCTGGCTTTCAAGTCTGCCTCGTTGCCTTCCCTCAACAGATTTTTGGACGACAGTTGTCCTTTATTACTCTGCCAGTTTGCGAATTGCTGTGGCCCTGAGCTCCATTTTCCAACTCGTTTTTTGTGAGCTGTACGCAAGTCCAAAATTTTGGTTCAGGACCTATACTGCTTCCCGGTGGGTGGCTGAGACTATGGTTAATTCTTCTTCCTGCCGGGAAATTAGAGTGACATGTGCCCGTCCAAATGACTAACAGTAACTCTCTCATTGGTTCTCCCTCTTCCCTTCCACCCTCTGCCAAATTGGCAACCTGTGCGAACCAGGAGGTTAAAGGGGCTGTCTCTCCAAGTTGGGAGATTGATAGTAAAGCAGTTGGAAAGTCAAACCGGAGCACCAGGAGAAGGACTACTCGTTGAGTTTTAGAAACCTTTTGTATTCACAGTGTGTCCATTCTCTAGGTTTCTCGTACATGTTATAGCTGTAGTAATATTCCCTTCAACCTGGAGAGTTGGGACCCATGGAATGGAGGCCATGCATTTTTGCTTTAAAGGGTCTGCATTTGCTCACCCAATCTCACCAGTCCTCTCAGTCCCAAGTGTCCAGCCTTATGCCACATCCAGCTGTCATTGTAGACAGGGTTTTTCCAGGTTTCATCAGAGACCCTAAAGGAAATGTAAAGAATTTCCCTGTTTTTTGGGTTTTTTTTGAAATTCCTTTTTATAGTGGGTTTGAGCTGATTCTCTCTGCCATGTGTATGCCAGTCTAGACTCACTTGATTCCCTTACAGAGACATATCAATACATAGGTTTTAAGATTCTTACTAGTCAGATCTATTCCTCTGCGGGAAATATGGGGTTTTGAGTCCCTTTCACTGAGGAAGGTGTAGGTCTTGTCTATTCCACAGTTGGTTTTGGAAATGGTACCTGTGCTTATATCAAACTCTGGTTTTATGCATCACCCCACCCCTCCTTTCCCCTTAAGCAGGCATAAGAGTGTTTTCTAAATGTGAGACTCTGGTCTCTTTCCTAACTCAGTTCATGTGTAGCCATGTTTACAGGATCTCCATAAGTCATATCTTATGATAAGTTTCTTTTTCTGTGTGACTTATTTCACTTAGAATCATCGTACCTGAATCCACTCACTTTGCTGCTCCTGGTCTTATGACATTGATTTCATGGCTGAGGGATATTCCATCGGACATAAATACCACAGTTTTTTGAACCATTTTTATATTTCCTGGGATATTTAAGGTGTACCCAAGTTGAGGTTCTTTTAAGCAGTGCAGCCCTAAATTTGGGGGTGGCTCTGTCTTATTGATTTTCAGGTTTCCCAATGTATATTCCCTAGACTGGAAGTGCCCTTGGCTCTGTAGCTCTGTTGTTTATTGTTTTAGGGAACGCAATGCACTCCTCCAGTGAGGCAGTTGGCAATTTATATCCCGCCCATCAGCATAACAAGGCTCCCTGTTCTCCAGGGCCAGTCTTGCCTTTCTGGTTTTTACACATTTTGTGGATGTCCCTTTTGACCGGTGGGAAGTGATACTTCTTTGTAGTGCAGATTTGCATTGCCCGCTTGCTTGTTTGGCCAAAAAGGGCGTATGCGTTTTCTCCTGAATATATTCAGGAGAAAACGCATACGCCCTTTTTGGCCAAGTGCGTCATTGTCGAAGTTGTGCCCCTCTTCCTGTGCTTTAAAGGCGATTCCAACGTACCTCTTGAAATCTGTTCCCTGCTACTGGGCCTGGCTTTCAAGTCTGCCTCATTGCCTTCCCTCAACAGATTTTTGGACGATAGTTGTCCTTTATTACTCTGCCAGTTTGTGAATTGCTGGGGCCCTGAGCTCCATTTTCCAACTCGTTTTTTGTGAGCTGTACACAAGTCCAAAATTTTGGTTCAGGAACTATACTGGTTCCCGGTGGGTGGCTGAGACTCTGGTTAATTCTTCTTCCTGCCGGGAAATTAGAGTGACATGTGCCCGTCCAAATGCCTAACAGTAACTCTCTCATTGGTTCTCCCTCTTCCCTTCCATCCTCTGCCAAATTGGCAACCTGTGCGAACCAGGAGGTTAAAGGGGCTGTCTCTCCAAGTTGGGAGATTGATAGTAAAGCAGTTGGAAAGTCAAACCGGAGCACCAGGAGAGGGCCTACGCGTTGAGTTTTAGAAACCTTTTGTATTCAGAGTGTGTCCATTCTCTAGGTTTCCCGTACATGTTATAGCTGTAGTAATATTCCCTTCAACATGGAGAGTTGGGACCCATGGAATGGGGGCCATGCATTTTTGCTTTAAAGGGTCTGCATTTGCTCACCCAATCTCACCAATCCTCTCAGTCCCAAGTGTCCAGCCTTATGCCACATCCAGCTGTCATTGTAGACAGGGTTTTTCCAGGTTTCATCAGAGACCCTGAAGGAAATGAAAAGAATTTCCCTGTTTTTTGGTTTTGGTTTTTTTTTGAAATTCCTTTTTATAGTGGGTTTGAGCTGATTCTCTCTGCCATGTTTATGCCAGTCTAGACACACTTGATTCCCTTACAGAGACATATCAATACATACGTTTTAAGATTCTTACTAGTCAGATCTATTCCTCTGTGGGAAATATGGGGTTTTGAGTCCCTTTCACTGAGGAAGGTGTAGGTCTTGTCTATTGCACAGTTGGTTTTGGAAATGGTACCTGTGCCTATATCAAACTCTGGTTTTATGCATCACCCCACCTCTCCTTTCCCCTTCAGCAGGCATAAGAGTGTTTTCTAAATGTGAGACTCTGTTCTCTTTCCTAACTCAGATCATGTGTAGCCATGTTTACAGGATCTTCATAAGTGATATCTTATGATAAGTTTCTTTTTCTGTGTGACTTATTTCACTTAGAATCATCATACCTGAATCCACTCACTTTGCTGCTCCTGGTCTTATGACATTGATTTCATGGCTGAGGGATATTCCATCGGACATAAATACCACAGTTTTTTGAACCATTTTTATATTTCCTGGGATATTGAAGGTGTACCCAAGTTGAGGTTCTTGTAAGCAGTGCAGCCCTAAATTTGGGGGTGGCTCTGTCTTATTGATTTTCAGTTTTCCCAATGTATATTCCCTAGACTGGAAGTGTCCTTGGCTCTGTAGCTCTGTTGTTTACTTGTTTTAGGGAACGCAATGCACTCCTCCAGTGAGGCAGTTGGCAATTTACATCCCGCCCATCAGCATAACAAGGCTCCCTGTTCTCCAGTGCCTGTCTTGCCTTTCTGGTTTTTACACATTTTGTGGATGTCCGTTTTGACCGGTGGGAAGTGATACTTCTTTGTAGTGCAGATTTGCATGGCCCGCTTGCTTGTTCGGCCAAAAAGGGTGTATGCGTTTTCTCCTGAATATATTCAGGAGAAAACGCATACGCCCTTTTTGGCCAAGTGCGTCATTGTCGAAGTTGTGCCCCTCTTCCTGTGCTTTAAAGGCGATTCCAACGTACCTCTTGAAATCTGTTCCCTGCTACTGGGCCTGGCTTTCAAGTCTGCCTCATTGCCTTCCCTCAACAGATTTTTGGACGATAGTTGTCCTTTATTACTCTGCCAGTTTGTGAATTGCTGGGGCCCTGAGCTCCATTTTCCAACTCGTTTTTTGTGAGCTGTACACAAGTCCAAAATTTTGGTTCAGGACCTATAATGGTTCCCGGTGGGTGGCTGAGACTCTGGTTAATTCTTCTTCCTGCCGGGAAATTAGAGTGACATGTGCCCGTCCAAATGCCTAACAGTAACTCTCTCATTGGTTCTCCCTCTTCCCTTCCATCCTCTGCCAAATTGGCAACGTGTGCGAACCAGGAGGTTAAAGGGGCTGTCTCTCCAAGTTGGGAGATTGATAGTAAAGCAGTTGGAAAGTCAAACCGGAGCACCAGGAGAGGGACTACGCGTTGAGTTTTAGAAACCTTTTGTATTCAGAGTGTGTCCATTCTCTAGGTTTCCCGTACATGTTATAGCTGTAGTAATATTCCCTTCAACATGGAGAGTTGGGACCCATGGAATGGGGGCCATGCATTTTTGCTTTAAAGGGTCTGCATTTGCTCACCCAATCTCACCAATCCTCTCAGTCCCAAGTGTCCAGCCTTATGCCACATCCAGCTGTCATTGTAGACAGGGTTTTTCCAGGTTTCATCAGAGACCCTGAAGGAAATGAAAAGAATTTCCCTGTTTTTTGGTTTTGGTTTTTTTTTGAAATTCCTTTTTATAGTGGGTTTGAGCTGATTCTCTCTGCCATGTTTATGCCAGTCTAGACACACTTGATTCCCTTACAGAGACATATCAATACATAGGTTTTAAGATTCTTACTAGTCTGATCTTTTCCTCTGTGGGAAATATGGGGTTTTGAGTCCCTTTCACTGAGGAAGGTGTAGGTCTTGTCTATTCCACAGTTGGTTTTGGAAATGGTACCTGTGCTTATATCAAACTCTGGTTTTATGCATCACCCCACCTCTCCTTTCCCCTTAAGCAGGCATAAGAGTGTTTTCTAAATGTGAGACTCTGTTCTCTTTCCTAACTCATTTCATGTGTAGCCATGTTTACAGGATCTTCATAAGTCATATCTTATGATAAGTTTCTTTTTCTGTGTGACTTATTTCACTTAGAATCATCGTACCTGAATCCACTCACTTTGCTGCTCCTGGTCTTATGACATTGATTTCATGGCTGAGGGATATTCCATCGGACATAAATACCACAGTTTTTTGAACCATTTTTATATTTCCTGGGATATTTAAGGTGTACCCAAGTTGAGGTTCTTGTAAGCAGTGCAGCCCTAAATTTGGGGGTGGCTCTGTCTTATTGATTTTCAGTTTTCCCAATATATATTCCCTAGACTGGAAGTGCCCTTGGCTCTGTAGCTCTGTTGTTTACTTGTTTAGGGAACGCAATGCACTCCTCCAGTGAGGCAGTTGGCAATTTACATCCCGCCCATCAGCATAACAAGGCTCCCTGTTCTCCAGGGCCTGTCTTGCCTTTCTGGTTTTTACACATTTTGTGGATGTCCCTTTTGACCGGTGGGAAGTGATACTTCTTTGTAGTGCAGATTTGCATGGCCCGCTTGCTTGTTCGGCCAAAAAGGGCGTATGCGTTTTCTCCTGAATATATTCCGGAGAAAACGCATACGCCCTTTTTGGCCAACTGCGTCATTGTCGAAGTTGTGCCCCTCTTCCTGTGCTTTAAAGGCGATTCCAACGTACCTCTTGAAATCATTTTTCTGCTATTCTGCCTGGCTTTCAAGTCTGCCTCGTTGCCTTCCCTCAACAGATTTTTGGACGATAGTTGTCCTTTATTACTCTGCCAATTTGTGAATTGCTGGGGACCTGAGCTCCATTTTCCAACTCCTTTTTTGTGAGCTGTACGCAAGTCCAAAATTTTGGTTCAGGACCTATACTGGTTCCCGGTGGGTGGCTGAGACTCTGGTTAATTCTTCTTCCTGCCGGGAAATTAGAGTGACATGTGCCCGTCCAAATGCCTAACAGTAACTCTCTCATTGGTTCTCCCTCTTCCCTTCCATCCTCTGCCAAATTGGCAACCTGTGCGAACCAGGAGGTTAAAGGGGCTGTCTCTCCAAGTTGGGAGATTGATAGTAAAGCAGTTGGAAAGTCAAACCGGAGCACCAGGAGAGGGACTACTCGTTGAGTTTTAGAAACCTTTTGTATTCACAGAGTGTCCATTCTCTAGGTTTCCCGTACATGTTATAGCTGTAGTAATATTCCCTTCAACATGGAGAGTTGGGACCCATGGAATGGGGGCCATGCATTTTTGCTTTAAAGGGTCTGCATTTGCTCACCCAATCTCACCAATCCTCTCAGTCCCAAGGGTCCAGCCTTATGCAACATCCAGCTGTCATTGTAGACAGGCTATTTCCAGGTTTCATCAGAGACCCTGAAGGAAATGTAAAGAATTTCCCTGTTTTTTGGTTTTGTTTTTGAAATTCCTTTTTATAGTGGGTTTGAGCTGATTCTCTCTGCCATGTTTATGCCAGTCTAGACACACTTGATTCCCTTACAGAGACATATCAATACATACGTTTTAAGATTCTTACTAGTCAGATCTATTCCTCTGTGGGAAATATGGGGTTTTGAGTCCCTTTCACTGAGGAAGGTGTAGGTCTTGTCTATTCCACAGTTGGTTTTGGAAATGGTACCTGTGCTTATATCAAACTCTGGTTTTATGCATCACCCCACCTCTCCTTTCCCCTTCAGCAGGCATAAGAGTGTTTTCTAAATGTGAGACTCTGTTCTCTTTCCTAACTCAGATCATATGTAGCCATGTTTACAGGATCTTCATAAGTGATATCTTATGATAAGTTTCTTTTTCTGTGTGACTTATTTCACTTAGAATCATCATACCTGAATCCACTCACTTTGCTGCTCCTGGTATTATGACATTGATTTCATGGCTGAGGGATATTCCATCGGACATAAATACCACAGTTTTTTGAACCATTTTTATATTTCCTGGGATATTTAAGGTGTACCCAAGTTGAGGTTCTTGTAAGCAGTGCAGCCCTAAATTTGGGGGTGGCTCTGTCTTATTGATTTTCAGTTTTCCCAATGTATATTCCCTAGACTGGAAGTGTCCTTGGCTCTGTAGCTCTGTTGTTTACTTGTTTTAGGGAACGCAATGCACTCCTCCAGTGAGGCAGTTGGCAATTTACATCCCGCCCATCAGCATAACAAGGCTCCCTGTTCTCCAGGGCCTGTCTTGCCTTTCTGGTTTTTACACATTTTGTGGATGTCCGTTTTGACCGGTGGGAAGTGATACTTCTTTGTAGTGCAGATTTGCATTGCCCGCTTGCTTGTTCGGCCAAAAAGGGCGTATGCGTTTTCTCCTGAATATATTCAGGAGAAAACGCATACGCCCTTTTTGGCCAAGTGCGTCATTGTCGAAGTTGTGCCCCTCTTCCTGTGCTTTAAAGGCGATTCCAACGTACCTCTTGAAATCTGTTCCCTGCTACTGTGGCTGGCTTTCAAGTCTGCCTCGTTGCCTACCCTCAACAGATTTTTTGACGATAGTTGTCCTTTATTACTCTGCCAGTTTGTGAATTGCTGGGGCCCTGAGCTCCATTTTCCAACTCGTTTTTTGTGAGCTGTACGCAAGTCCAAAATTTTGGTTCAGGACCTATACTGGTTCCCGGTGGGTGGCTGAGACTCTGGTTAATTCTTCTTCCTGCCGGGAAATTAGAGTGACATGTGCCCGTCCAAATGCCTAACAGTAACTCTCTCATTGGTTCTCCCTCTTCCCTTCCATCCTCTGCCAAATTGGCAACCTGTGCGAACCAGGAGGTTAAAGGGGCTGTCTCTCCAAGTTGGGAGATTGATAGTAAAGCAGTTGGAAAGTCAAACCGGAGCACCAGGAGAGGGACTACTCGTTGAGTTTTAGAAACCTTTTGTATTCACAGAGTGTCCATTCTCTAGGTTTCCCGTACATGTTATAGCTGTAGTAATATTCCCTTCAACATGGAGAGTTGGGACCCATGGAATGGGGGCCATGCATTTTTGCTTTAAAGGGTCTGCATTTGCTCACCCAATCTCACCAATCCTCTCAGTCCCAAGTGTCCAGCCTTATGCCACATCCAGCTGTCATTGTAGACAGGGTTTTTCCAGGTTTCATCAGAGACCCTGAAGGAAATGTAAAGAATTTCCCTGTTTTTTGGTTTTGGTTTTTTTTTGAAATTCCTTTTTATAGTGGGTTTGAGCTGATTCTCTCTGCCATGTTTATGCCAGTCTAGACACACTTGATTCCCTTACAGAGACATATCAATACATAGGTTTTAAGATTCTTACTAGTCTGATCTATTCCTCTGTGGGAAATATGGGGTTTTGAGTCCCTTTCACTGAGGAAGGTGTAGGTCTTGTCTATTCCACAGTTGGTTTTGGAAATGGTACCTGTGCTTATATCAAACTCTGGTTTTATGCATCACCCCACCTCTCCTTTCCCCTTAAGCAGGCGTAAGAGTGTTTTCTAAATGTGAGACTCTGTTCTCTTTCCTAACTCAGTTCATGTGTAGCCATGTTTACAGGATCTTCATAAGTCATATCTTATGATAAGTTTCTTTTTCTGTGTGACTTATTTCACTTAGAATCATCGTACCTGAATCCACTCACTTTGCTGCTCCTGGTCTTATGACATTGATTTCATGGCTGAGGGATATTCCATCGGACATAAATACCACAGTTTTTTGAACCATTTTTATATTTCCTGGGATATTTAAGGTGTACCCAAGTTGAGGTTCTTGTAAGCAGTGCAGCCCTAAATTTGGGGGTGGCTCTGTCTTATTGATTTTCAGTTTTCCCAATATATATTCCCTAGACTGGAAGTGCCCTTGGCTCAGTAGCTCTGTTGTTTACTTGTTTAGGGAACGCAATGCACTCCTCCAGTGAGGCAGTTGGCAATTTACATCCCGCCCATCAGCATAACAAGGCTCCCTGTTCTCCAGGGCCTGTCTTGCCTTTCTGGTTTTTACACATTTTGTGGATGTCCCTTTTGACCGGTGGGAAGTGATACTTATTTGTAGTGCAGATTTGCATTGCCCGCTTGCTTGTTCGGCCAAAAAGGGCGTATGCGTTTTCTCCTGAATATATTCAGGAGAAAACGCATACGCCCTTTTTGGCCAACTGCGTCATTGTCGAAGTTGTGCCCCTCTTCCTGTGCTTTAAAGGCGATTCCAACGTACCTCTTGAAATCTGTTTCCTGCTATTCTGCCTGGCTTTCAAGTCTGCCTCGTTGCCTTCCCTCAACAGATTTTTGGACGATAGTTGTCCTTTATTACTCTGCCAATTTGTGAATTGCTGGGGACCTGAGCTCCATTTTCCAACTCGTTTTTTGTGAGCTGTACGCAAGTCCAAAATTTTGGTTCAGGACCTATACTGGTTCCCGGTGGGTGGCTGAGACTCTGGTTAATTCTTCTTCCTGCCGGGAAATTAGAGTGGCATGTGCCCGTCCAAATGCCTAACAGTAACTCTCTCATTGGTTCTCCCTCTTCCCTTCCATCCTCTGCCAAATTGGCAACCTGTGCGAACCAGGAGGTTAAAGGGGCTGTCTCTCCAAGTTGGGAGATTGATAGTAAAGCAGTTGGGAAGTCAAACCGGAGCACCAGGAGAGGGACTACTCGTTGAGTTTTAGAAACCTTTTGTATTCACAGTGTGTCCATTCTCTAGGTTTCCCGTACATGTTATAGCTGTAGTAATATTCCCTTCAACATGGAGAGTTGGGACCCATGGAATTGGGGCCATGCATTTTTGCTTTAAAGGGTCTGCATTTGCTCACCCAATCTCACCAATCCTCTCAGTCCCAAGTGTCCAGCCTTATGCCACATCCAGCTGTCATTGTAGACAGGGTTTTTCCAGGTTTCATCAGAGACCCTGAAGGAAATGTAAAGAATTTCCCTGTTTTTTGGTTTTGTTTTTGAAATTCCTTTTTATAGTGGGTTTGAGCTGATTCTCTCTGCCATGTTTATGCCAGTCTAGACACACTTGATTCCCTTACAGAGACATATCAATACATACGTTTTAAGATTCTTACTAGTCAGATCTATTCCTCTGTGGGAAATATGGGGTTTTGAGTCCCTTTCACTGAGGAAGGTGTAGGTCTTGTCTATTCCACAGTTGGTTATGGAAATGGTACCTGTGCTTATATCAAACTCTGGTTTTATGCATCACCCCACCTCTCCTTTCCCCTTCAGCAGGCATAAGAGTGTTTTCTAAATGTGAGACTCTGTTCTCTTTCCTAACTCAGATCATATGTAGCCATGTTTACAGGATCTTCATAAGTGATATCTTATGATAAGTTTCTTTTTCTGTGTGACTTATTTCACTTAGAATCATCATACCTGAATCCACTCACTTTGCTGCTCCTGGTATTATGACATTGATTTCATGGCTGAGGGATATTCCATCGGACATAAATACCACAGTTTTTTGAACCATTTTTATATTTCCTGGGATATTTAAGGTGTACCCAAGTTGAGGTTCTTGTAAGCAGTGCAGCCCTAAATTTGGGGGTGGCTCTGTCTTATTGATTTTCAGTTTTCCCAATGTATATTCCCTAGACTGGAAGTGTCCTTGGCTCTGTAGCTCTGTTGTTTACTTGTTTTAGGGAACGCAATGCACTCCTCCAGTGAGGCAGTTGGCAATTTACATCCCGCCCATCAGCATAACAAGGCTCCCTGTTCTCCAGGGCCTGTCTTGCCTTTCTGGTTTTTACACATTTTGTGGATGTCCGTTTTGACCGGTGGGAAGTGATACTTCTTTGTAGTGCAGATTTGCATTGCCCGCTTGCTTGTTCGGCCAAAAAGGGCGTATGCGTTTTCTCCTGAATATATTCAGGAGAAAACGCATACGCCCTTTTTGGCCAAGTGCGTCATTGTCGAAGTTGTGCCCCTCTTCCTGTGCTTTAAAGGCGATTCCAACGTACCTCTTGAAATCTGTTCCCTGCTACTGTGGCTGGCTTTCAAGTCTGCCTCGTTGCCTACCCTCAACAGATTTTTTGACGATAGTTGTCCTTTATTACTCTGCCAGTTTGTGAATTGCTGGGGCCCTGAGCTCCATTTTCCAACTCGTTTTTTGTGAGCTGTACGCAAGTCCAAAATTTTGGTTCAGGACCTATACTGGTTCCCGGTGGGTGGCTGAGACTCTGGTTAATTCTTCTTCCTGCCGGGAAATTAGAGTGACATGTGCCCGTCCAAATGCCTAACAGTAACTCTCTCATTGGTTCTCCCTCTTCCCTTCCATCCTCTGCCAAATTGGCAACCTGTGCGAACCAGGAGGTTAAAGGGGCTGTCTCTCCAAGTTGGGAGATTGATAGTAAAGCAGTTGGAAAGTCAAACCGGAGCACCAGGAGAGGGACTACTCGTTGAGTTTTAGAAACCTTTTGTATTCACAGAGTGTCCATTCTCTAGGTTTCCCGTACATGTTATAGCTGTAGTAATATTCCCTTCAACATGGAGAGTTGGGACCCATGGAATGGGGGCCATGCATTTTTGCTTTAAAGGGTCTGCATTTGCTCACCCAATCTCACCAATCCTCTCAGTCCCAAGTGTCCAGCCTTATGCCACATCCAGCTGTCATTGTAGACAGGGTTTTTCCAGGTTTCATCAGAGACCCTGAAGGAAATGTAAAGAATTTCCCTGTTTTTTGGTTTTGGTTTTTTTTTGAAATTCCTTTTTATAGTGGGTTTGAGCTGATTCTCTCTGCCATGTTTATGCCAGTCTAGACACACTTGATTCCCTTACAGAGACATATCAATACATAGGTTTTAAGATTCTTACTAGTCTGATCTATTCCTCTGTGGGAAATATGGGGTTTTGAGTCCCTTTCACTGAGGAAGGTGTAGGTCTTGTCTATTCCACAGTTGGTTTTGGAAATGGTACCTGTGCTTATATCAAACTCTGGTTTTATGCATCACCCCACCTCTCCTTTCCCCTTAAGCAGGCGTAAGAGTGTTTTCTAAATGTGAGACTCTGTTCTCTTTCCTAACTCAGTTCATGTGTAGCCATGTTTACAGGATCTTCATAAGTCATATCTTATGATAAGTTTCTTTTTCTGTGTGACTTATTTCACTTAGAATCATCGTACCTGAATCCACTCACTTTGCTGCTCCTGGTCTTATGACATTGATTTCATGGCTGAGGGATATTCCATCGGACATAAATACCACAGTTTTTTGAACCATTTTTATATTTCCTGGGATATTTAAGGTGTACCCAAGTTGAGGTTCTTGTAAGCAGTGCAGCCCTAAATTTGGGGGTGGCTCTGTCTTATTGATTTTCAGTTTTCCCAATATATATTCCCTAGACTGGAAGTGCCCTTGGCTCAGTAGCTCTGTTGTTTACTTGTTTAGGGAACGCAATGCACTCCTCCAGTGAGGCAGTTGGCAATTTACATCCCGCCCATCAGCATAACAAGGCTCCCTGTTCTCCAGGGCCTGTCTTGCCTTTCTGGTTTTTACACATTTTGTGGATGTCCCTTTTGACCGGTGGGAAGTGATACTTATTTGTAGTGCAGATTTGCATTGCCCGCTTGCTTGTTCGGCCAAAAAGGGCGTATGCGTTTTCTCCTGAATATATTCAGGAGAAAACGCATACGCCCTTTTTGGCCAACTGCGTCATTGTCGAAGTTGTGCCCCTCTTCCTGTGCTTTAAAGGCGATTCCAACGTACCTCTTGAAATCTGTTTCCTGCTATTCTGCCTGGCTTTCAAGTCTGCCTCGTTGCCTTCCCTCAACAGATTTTTGGACGATAGTTGTCCTTTATTACTCTGCCAATTTGTGAATTGCTGGGGACCTGAGCTCCATTTTCCAACTCGTTTTTTGTGAGCTGTACGCAAGTCCAAAATTTTGGTTCAGGACCTATACTGGTTCCCGGTGGGTGGCTGAGACTCTGGTTAATTCTTCTTCCTGCCGGGAAATTAGAGTGGCATGTGCCCGTCCAAATGCCTAACAGTAACTCTCTCATTGGTTCTCCCTCTTCCCTTCCATCCTCTGCCAAATTGGCAACCTGTGCGAACCAGGAGGTTAAAGGGGCTGTCTCTCCAAGTTGGGAGATTGATAGTAAAGCAGTTGGGAAGTCAAACCGGAGCACCAGGAGAGGGACTACTCGTTGAGTTTTAGAAACCTTTTGTATTCACAGTGTGTCCATTCTCTAGGTTTCCCGTACATGTTATAGCTGTAGTAATATTCCCTTCAACATGGAGAGTTGGGACCCATGGAATTGGGGCCATGCATTTTTGCTTTAAAGGGTCTGCATTTGCTCACCCAATCTCACCAATCCTCTCAGTCCCAAGTGTCCAGCCTTATGCCACATCCAGCTGTCATTGTAGACAGGGTTTTTCCAGGTTTCATCAGAGACCCTGAAGGAAATGTAAAGAATTTCCCTGTTTTTTGGTTTTGTTTTTGAAATTCCTTTTTATAGTGGGTTTGAGCTGATTCTCTCTGCCATGTTTATGCCAGTCTAGACACACTTGATTCCCTTACAGAGACATATCAATACATACGTTTTAAGATTCTTACTAGTCAGATCTATTCCTCTGTGGGAAATATGGGGTTTTGAGTCCCTTTCACTGAGGAAGGTGTAGGTCTTGTCTATTCCACAGTTGGTTATGGAAATGGTACCTGTGCTTATATCAAACTCTGGTTTTATGCATCACCCCACCTCTCCTTTCCCCTTAAGCAGGCATAAGAGTGTTTTCTAAATGTGAGACTCTGTTCTCTTTCCTAACTCAGATCATGTGTAGCCATGTTTACAGGATCTTCATAAGTGATATCTTATGATAAGTTTCTTTTTCTGTGTGACTTATTTCACTTAGAATCATCATACCTGAATCCACTCACTTTGCTGCTCCTGGTCTTATGACATTGATTTCATGGCTGAGGGATATTCCATCGGACATAAATACCACAGTTTTTTGAACCATTTTTATATTTCCTGGGATATTTAAGGTGTACCCAAGTTGAGGTTCTTGTAAGCAGTGCAGCCCTAAATTTGGGGGTGGCTCTGTCTTATTGATTTTCAGTTTTCCCAATATATATTCCCTAGACTGGAAGTGCCCTTGGCTCAGTAGCTCTGTTGTTTACTTGTTTAGGGAACGCAATGCACTCCTCCAGTGAGGCAGTTGGCAATTTACATCCCGCCCATCAGCATAACAAGGCTCCCTGTTCTCCAGGGCCTGTCTTGCCTTTCTGGTTTTTACACATTTTGTGGATGTCCCTTTTGACCGGTGGGAAGTGATACTTATTTGTAGTGCAGATTTGCATTGCCCGCTTGCTTGTTCGGCCAAAAAGGGCGTATGCGTTTTCTCCTGAATATATTCAGGAGAAAACGCATACGCCCTTTTTGGCCAACTGCGTCATTGTCGAAGTTGTGCCCCTCTTCCTGTGCTTTAAAGGCGATTCCAACGTACCTCTTGAAATCTGTTTCCTGCTATTCTGCCTGGCTTTCAAGTCTGCCTCGTTGCCTTCCCTCAACAGATTTTTGGACGATAGTTGTCCTTTATTACTCTGCCAATTTGTGAATTGCTGGGGACCTGAGCTCCATTTTCCAACTCGTTTTTTGTGAGCTGTACGCAAGTCCAAAATTTTGGTTCAGGACCTATACTGGTTCCCGGTGGGTGGCTGAGACTCTGGTTAATTCTTCTTCCTGCCGGGAAATTAGAGTGGCATGTGCCCGTCCAAATGCCTAACAGTAACTCTCTCATTGGTTCTCCCTCTTCCCTTCCATCCTCTGCCAAATTGGCAACCTGTGCGAACCAGGAGGTTAAAGGGGCTGTCTCTCCAAGTTGGGAGATTGATAGTAAAGCAGTTGGGAAGTCAAACCGGAGCACCAGGAGAGGGACTACTCGTTGAGTTTTAGAAACCTTTTGTATTCACAGTGTGTCCATTCTCTAGGTTTCCCGTACATGTTATAGCTGTAGTAATATTCCCTTCAACATGGAGAGTTGGGACCCATGGAATTGGGGCCATGCATTTTTGCTTTAAAGGGTCTGCATTTGCTCACCCAATCTCACCAATCCTCTCAGTCCCAAGTGTCCAGCCTTATGCCACATCCAGCTGTCATTGTAGACAGGGTTTTTCCAGGTTTCATCAGAGACCCTGAAGGAAATGTAAAGAATTTCCCTGTTTTTTGGTTTTGTTTTTGAAATTCCTTTTTATAGTGGGTTTGAGCTGATTCTCTCTGCCATGTTTATGCCAGTCTAGACACACTTGATTCCCTTACAGAGACATATCAATACATACGTTTTAAGATTCTTACTAGTCAGATCTATTCCTCTGTGGGAAATATGGGGTTTTGAGTCCCTTTCACTGAGGAAGGTGTAGGTCTTGTCTATTCCACAGTTGGTTATGGAAATGGTACCTGTGCTTATATCAAACTCTGGTTTTATGCATCACCCCACCTCTCCTTTCCCCTTAAGCAGGCATAAGAGTGTTTTCTAAATGTGAGACTCTGTTCTCTTTCCTAACTCAGATCATGTGTAGCCATGTTTACAGGATCTTCATAAGTGATATCTTATGATAAGTTTCTTTTTCTGTGTGACTTATTTCACTTAGAATCATCATACCTGAATCCACTCACTTTGCTGCTCCTGGTCTTATGACATTGATTTCATGGCTGAGGGATATTCCATCGGACATAAATACCACAGTTTTTTGAACCATTTTTATATTTCCTGGGATATTTAAGGTGTACCCAAGTTGAGGTTCTTGTAAGCAGTGCAGCCCTAAATTTGGGGGTGGCTCTGTCTTATTGATTTTCAGTTTTCCCAATGTATATTCCCTAGACTGGAAGTGTCCTTGGCTCTGTAGCTCTGTTGTTTACTTGTTTTAGGGAACGCAATGCACTCCTCCAGTGAGGCAGTTGGCAATTTACATCCCGCCCATCAGCATAACAAGGCTCCCTGTTCTCCAGGGCCTGTCTTGCCTTTCTGGTTTTTACACATTTTGTGGATATCCGTTTTGACCGGTGGGAAGTGATACTTCTTTGTAGTGCAGATTTGCATGGCCCGCTTGCTTGTTCGGCCAAAAAGGGCGTATGCGTTTTCTCCTGAATATATTCAGGAGAAAATGCATACGCCCTTTCTGGCCAACTGCGTCATTGTTGTAGTTGTGCCCCTCTTCCTGTGCTTTAAAGGCGATTCCAACGTACCTCTTGAAATCTGTTTCCTGCTATTCTGCCTGGCTTTCAAGTCTGCCTCGTTGCCTTCCCTCAACAGATTTTTGGACGATAGTTGTCCTTTATTATTCTGCCAATTTGTGAATTGCTGGGGACCTGAGCTCCATTTTCCAACTCGTTTTTTGTTAGCTGTACGCAAGTCCAAAATTTTGGTTCAGGACCTATACTGGTTCCCGGTGGGTGGCTGAGACTCTGGTTAATTCTTCTTCCTGCCGGGAAATTAGAGTGACATGTGCCCGTCCAAATGCCTAACAGTAACTCTCTCATTGGTTCTCCCTCTTCCCTTCCATCCTCTGCCAAATTGGCAACCTGTGCGAACCAGGAGGTTAAAGGGGCTGTCTCTCCAAGTTGGGAGATTGATAGTAAAGCAGTTGGAAAGTCAAACCGGAGCACCAGGAGAGGGACTACTCGTTGAGTTTTAGAAACCTTTTGTATTCACAGTGTGTCCATTCTCTAGGTTTCCCGTACATGTTATAGCTGTAGTAATATTCCCTTCAACATGGAGAGTTGGGACCCATGGAATGGGGGCCATGCATTTTTGCTTTAAAGGGTCTGCATTTGCTCACCCAATCTCACCAATCCTCTCATTCCCAAGTGTCCAGCCTTATGCCACAACCAGCTGTCATTGTAGACAGGCTATTTCCAGGTTTCATCAGAGACCCTGAAGGAAATGTAAAGAATTTCCCTGTTTTTTGGTTTTGTTTTTGAAATTCCTTTTTATAGTGGGTTTGAGCTGATTCTCTCTGCCATGTTTATGCCAGTCTAGACACACTTGATTCCCTTACAGAGACATATCAATACATACGTTTTAAGATTCTTACTAGTCAGATCTATTCCTCTGTGGGAAATATGAGGTTTTGAGTCCCTTTCACTGAGGAAGGTGTAGGTCTTGTCTATTCCACAGTTGGTTTTGGAAATGGTACCTGTGCTTATATCAAACTCTGGTTTTATGCATCACCCCACCTCTCCTTTCCCCTTCAGCAGGCATAAGAGTGTTTTCTAAATGTGAGACTCTGTTCTCTTTCCTAACTCAGTTCATGTGTAGCCATGTTTACAGGATCTTCATAAGTCATATCTTATGATAAGTTTCTTTTTCTGTGTGACTTATTTCACTTAGAATCATCGTACCTCAATCCACTGACTTTGCTGCTCCTGGTCTTATGACATTGATTTCATGGCTGAGGGATATTCCATCGGACATAAATACCACTGTTTTTTGAACCATTTTTATATTTCCTGGGATATTTAAGGTGTACCCAAGTTGAGGTTCTTGTAAGCAGTGCAGCCCAAAATTTGGGGGTGGTTCTGTCTTATTGATTTTCAGTTTTCCCAATGTATATTCCCTAGACTGGAAGGGCCCTTGGCTCCGAAGCTCTGTTGTTTACTTGTTTTAGGGAACACAATGCAATCCTCCAGTGAGGCAGTTGGCAATTTACATCACGCCCATCAGCATAACAAGGCTCCCTGTTCTCCAGGGCCTGTCTTGCCTTTCTGGTTTTTACACATTTTGTGGATGTCCCTTTTGACCGGTGGGAAGTGATACTTCTTTGTAGTGCAGATTTGCATTGCCCGCTTGCTTGTTTGGCCAAAAAGGGCGTATGCGTTTTCTCCTGAATATATTCAGGAGAAAACGCATACGCCCTTTTTGGCCAAGTGCGTCATTGTCGAAGTTGTGCCCCTCTTCCTGTGCTTTAAAGGCGATTCCAATGTACCTCTTGAAATCTATTTCCTGCTATTCTGCCTGGCTTTCAAGTCTGCCTCGTTGCCTTCCCTCAACAGATTTTTGGACGATAGTTGTCCTTTATTACTCGGCCAGTTTGTGAATTGCTGTGCCCCTGAGCTCCATTTTCCAACTCGTTTTTTGTGAGCTGTACGCAAGTGCAAAATTTTGGTTCAGGACCTAGACTGGTTCCCGGTGGGTGGCTGAGACTCTGGTTAATTCATCTTCCTGCCGGGAAATTTGTGTGACATGTGCCCGTCCAAATGCCTAACAGTAACTCTCTCATTGGTTCTCCCTCTTCCCTTCCATCCTCTGCCAAATTGGCAACCTGTGCGAACCAGGAGGTTAAAGGGGCTGTCTCTCCAAGTTGGGAGATTGATAGTAAAGCAGTTGGAAAGTCAAACCGGAGCACCAGGAGAGGGACTACTCGTTGAGTTTTAGAAACCTTTTGTATTCACTGTGTGTCCATTCTCTAGGTTTCCCGTACATGTTATAGCTGTAGTAATTATGCCTTCAACATGGAGAGTTGGGACCCATGGAATGGGGGCCATGCATTTTTGCTTTAAATGGTGTGCATTTGCTCACCCAATCTCACCAATCCTCTCAGTCACAAGTGTCCAGCCTTATGCCACATCCAGCTGTCATTGTAGACAGGGTTTTTCCAGGTTTCATCAGAGACCCAGAAGGAAATGTAAAGAATTTCCTGTTTTTTGGTTTTGTTTTTGAAATTCCTTTTTATAGTGGGTTAGAGCTGATTCTCTCTGCCATGTTTATGCCAGTCTAGACACACTTGATTCACTTACAGAGACATATCAATACATAGGTTTTAAGATTCTTACTAGTCAGATCTATTCCTCTGCGTGAAATATGGGGTTTTGAGTCCCTTTCACTGAGGAATGTGTAGGTCTTGTCTATTCCACAGTTGGTTTTGGAAATGGTTCCTGTGCTTATATCAAACTCTGGTTTTATGCATCACCCCACCTCTCCTTTCCCCTTAAGCAAGCATAAGAGTGTTTTCTAAATGTGAGACTCTGTTCTCTTTCCTAACTCTGTTCATGTGTAGCCATGTTTACAGGATCTTCATAAGTGATATCTTATGATAAGTTTCTTTTTCTGTGTGACTTATTTCACTTAGAATCATCGTACCTGAATCCACTCAATTTGCTGCTCCTGGTCTTATGACATTGATTTCATGGCTGAGGGATATTCCATCGGACATAAATACCACAGTTTTTTGAACCATTTTTATATTTCCTGGGATATTTAAGGTGTACCCAAGTTGAGGTTCTTGTAAGCAGTGCAGCCCTAAATTTGGGGGTGGCTGTGTCTTATTTATTTTCAGTTTTCCCAATGTATATTCCCTAGACTGGAGTGTCCTTGTCTCTGTAGCTCTGTTGTTTACTTGTTTTAGGGAACGCAATGCACTCCTCCAGTGAGGCAGTTGGCAATTTACATCCCGCCAATCAGCATAAAAAGGCTCCCTGTTCTCCAGGGCCTGCCTTGCCTTTCTGGTTTTTACACATTTTGTTGATGTCCGTTTTGACCGTTGGGAAGTGATACTTCTTTGTAGTGCAGATTTGCATGGCCCGCTTGCTTGTTCGGCCAAAAAGGGCGTATGCGTTTTCTCCTGAATATATTCAGGAGAAAACGCATACACCCTTTTTGGCCAAGTGCGTCATTGTCGAAGTTGTGCCCCTCTTCCTGTGCTTTAAAGGCGATTCCAACGTACCTCTTGAAATCTGTTTCCTGCTACTGTGCCTGGCTTTCAAGTCTGCCTCGTTGCCTTCCCTCAACAGATTTTTGGACGATAGTTGTCCTTTATTACTCTGCCAGTTTGTGAATTGCTGGGGCCCTGAGCTCCATTTTCCAACTCGTTTTTTGTGAGCTGTACGCAAGTCCAAAATTTTGGTTCAGGACCTATACTGGTTCCCGGTGGGTGGCTGAGACTCTGGTTAATTCTTCTTCCTGCCGGGAAATTAGAGTGACATGTGCCCGTCCAAATGCCTAACAGTAACTCTCTCATTGGTTCTCCCTCTTCGCTTCCATCCTCTGCCAAATTGGCAACCTGTGCGAACCAGGAGGTTAAAGGGGCTGTCTCTCCAAGTTGGGTGATTGATAGTAAAGCAGTTGGAAAGTCAAACCGGAGCACCAGGAGAGGGACTACTCGTTGAGTTTTAGAAACCTTTTGTATTCACAGTGTGTCCATTCTCTAGGTTTCCCGTACATGTTATAGCTGTAGTAATATTCCCTTCAACATGGAGAGTTGGGACCCATGGAATGGGGGCCATGCATTTTTGCTTTAAAGGGTCTGCATTTGCTCGCCCAATCTCACCAATCCTCTCAGTCCCAAGTGTCCAGCCTTATGCCACATCCAGCTGTCATTGTAGACAGGCTATTTCCAGGTTTCATCAGAGACCCTGAAGGAAATGTAAAGAATTTCCCTGTTTTTTGGTTTTGTTTTTGAAATTCCTTTTTATAGTGGGTTTGAGCTGATTCTCTCTGCCATGTTTATGCCAGTCTAGACACACTTGATTCACTTACAGAGACATATCAATACATACGTTCTAAGATTCTTACTAGTCAGATCTATTCCTCTGTGGGAAATATGGGGTTTTGAGTCCCTTTCACTGAGGAAGGTGTAGGTCTTGTCTATTCCACAGTTGGTTTTGGAAATGGTACCTGTGCTTATATCAAACTCTGGTTTTATGCATCACCCCACCTCTCCTTTCCCCTTCAGCAGGCATAAGAGTGTTTTCTAAATGTGAGACTCTGTTCTCTTTCCTAACTCAGTTCATGTGTAGCCATGTTTACAGGATCTTCATAAGTGATATCTTATGATAAGTTTCTTTTTCTGTGTGACTTATTTCACTTAGAATCTTCGTACCTGAATCCACTCACTTTGCTGCTCCTGGTCTTATGACATTGATTTCATGGCTGAGGGATATTCCATCGGACATAAATACCACAGTTTTTTGAACCATTTTTATATTTCCTGGGATATTTAAGGTGTACCCAAGTTGAGGTTCTTGTAAGCAGTGCAGCCCTAAATTTGGGGGTGGCTCTGTCTTATTGATTTTCAGTTTTCCCTATGTATATTCCCTAGACTGGAAGTGTCCTTGGCTCTGTAGCTCTGTTGTTTACTTGTTTTAGGGAACGCAATGCACTCCTCCAGTGAGGCAGTTGGCAATTTACATCCCGCTCATCAGCATAACAAGGCTCCCTGTTCTCCAGGGCCTGTCTTGCCTTTCTGGTTTTTACACATTTTGTGGATGTCCCTTTTGACCGGTGGGAAGTGATACTTCTTTGTAGTGCAGATTTGCATGGCCCGCTTGCTTGTTCGGCCAAAAAGGGCGTATGCGTTTTCTCCTGAATATATTCAGGAGAAAACGCATACGCCCTTTTTGGCCAAGTGCGTCATTGTCGAAGTTGTGCCCCTCTTCCTGTGCTTTAAAGGCGATTCCAACGTACCTCTTGAAATCTGTTTCCTGCTACTGTGCCTGGCTTTCAAGTCTGCCTCGTTTCCTTCCCTCAACAGATTTTTGGACGATAGTTGTCCTTTATTACTCTGCCAGTTTGTGAATTGCTGGGGCCCGGAGCTCCATTTTCCAACTCGTTTTTTGTGAGCTGTACGCATGTCCAAAATTTTGGTTCAGGACCTATACTGGTTCCTGGTGGGTGGCTGAGACTCTGGTTAATTCTTCTTCCTGCCGGGAATTTAGAGTGACATGTGCCCGTCCAAATGCCTAACAGTAACTCTCTCATTGGTTCTCCCTCTTCCCTTCCATCCTCTGCCAAATTGGCAACCTGTGCGAACCAGGAGGTTAAAGGGGCTGTCTCTCCAAGTTGGGAGATTGATAGTAAAGCAGTTGGAAAGTCAAACCGGAGCACCAGGAGAGGGACTACTCGTTGAGTTTTAGAAACCTTTTGTATTCACAGTGTGTCCATTCTCTAGGGTTCCCGTACATGTTATAGCTGTAGTAATATTCCCTTCAACATGGAGAGTTGGGACCCATGGAATGGGGGCCATGCATTTTTGCTTTAAAGGGTCTGCATTTGCTCACCCAATCTCACCAATCCTCTCAGTCCCAAGTGTCCAGCCTTATGCCACATTCAGCTGTCATTGTAGACAGGCTATTTCCAGGTTTCATCAGAGACCCTGAAGGAAATGTAAAGAATTTCCCTGTTTTTTGGTATTGTTTTTGAAATTCCTTTTTATAGTGGGTTTGAGCTGATTCTCTCTGCCATGTTTATGCCAGTCTAGACACACTTGATTCCCTTATAGAGACATATCAATACATAGGTTTTAAGATTCTTACTAGTCAGATCTATTCCTCTGCGGGAAATATGGGGTTTTGAGTCCCTTTCACTGAGGAAGGTGTAGGTCTTGTCTATTCCACAGTTGGTTTTGAAAATGGTACCTGTGCTTATATCAAACTCTGGTTTTATGCATCACCCCACCTCTCCTTTCCCCTTAAGCAGGCATAAGAGTGTTGTCTAAATGTGAGACTCTGTTCTCTTTCCTAACTCAGTTCATGTGTAGCCATGTTTACAGGATCTTCATAAGTCATATCTTATGATAAGTTTCTTTTTCTGTGTGACTTATTTCACTTAGAATCTTCGTACCTGAATCCACTCACTTTGCTGCTCCTAGTCTTATGACATTGATTTCATGGCTGAGGGATATTCCATCGGACATAAATACCACAGTTTTTTGAACCATTTTTATATTTCCTGGGATATTTAAGGTGTACCCAAGTTGAGGTTCTTGTAAGCAGTGCAGCCCTAAATTTGGGGTGGCTCTGTCTTCTTGATTTTCAGTTTTCCCAATGTATATTCCCTAGACTGGAAGTGTCCTTGGCTCTGTAGCTCTGTTGTTTACTTGTTTTAGGGAACGCAATGCACTCCTCCAGTGAGGCAGTTGGCAATTTACATCCCGCCCATCAGCATAACAAGGCTCCCTGTTCTCCAGGGTCTGTCTTGCCTTTCTGGTTTTTACACATTTTGTGGATGTCCCTTTTGACCGGTGGGAAGTGATACTTCTTTGTAGTGCAGATTTGCATGGCCCGCTTGCTTGTTCGGCCAAAAAGGGCGTATGCGTTTTCTCCTGAATATATTCAGGAGAAAACGCATACGCCCTTTTTGGCCAAGTGCGTCATTGTCGAAGTTGTGCCCCTCTTCCTGTGCTTTAAAGGCGATTCCAACGTACCTCTTGAAATCTGTTTCCTGCTACTGTGCCTGGCTTTCAAGTCTGCCTCGTTGCCTTCCCTCAACAGATTTTTGGACGATAGTTGTCCTTTATTACTCTGCCAGTTTGTGAATTGCTGGAGCCCTGAGCTCCATTTTCCAACTCGTTTTTTGTGAACTGTACGCAAGTCCAAAATTTTGGTTCAGGACCTATACTGGTTCCCGGTGGGTGGCTGAGACTCTGGTTAATTCTTCTTCCTGCCGGGAAATTAGAGTGACATGTGCCCGTCCAAATGCCTAACAGCTACTCTCTCATTGGTTCTCCCTCTTCCCTTCCGTCCTCTGCCAAATTGGCAACCTGTGCGAACCAGGAGTTTAAAGGGGCTGTCTCCCCAAGTTGGCAGTTTGATAGTAAAGCAGTTGGAATGTCATACCTGAGCACCAGGAGAGGGACTATTCGTTGTGTGTTAGAAACCTTTTGTATTCACAGTGTGTCTATACTCTAGGTTTCCTGTACATGTTATAGCTATAGTAATATTCCCTTCAACCTGGAAATTGGGTCCCATGGAATGGGGGCCATGCATTATTGCTTTAAACGGTCTGCATTTGCTCACCCAATCTCACCAATATTCTCAGCCCCAGGTGTCCAGCCTTATGCCACATCCAGCTGTCAATGTACATAGGGTCATTACAGGTTTCATCAGATACCCTGAAGGAATTGGAATGAATTTCCCTGTATTTTGGCTTTGTTTTTGAAATTCCTTTTTATAGTGAGTTTGATCTGATTCTCGCTGCCATGTTTATGCCAGTCTACACAAACTTGATTACCTTACGGAGACATATCAATACATAGGTTGTAAGATTCTTACTAGTCAGATCTATTCCTCTGCGGGAAATATGGGGTTTTGAGTCCCTTTCACTGAGGAAGGTGTTGGTCTTGTCTAATCCACGGTAGGTTTTAGAAACGGTACCTGTGCTTATATCAAACTCTGGTTTTATGCATCACCCCACCTCTCCTTCCCCCTTAAACAGGCATAAGAGTGTTTTCTAAATGTGAGACTCTGTTCTCTTTCCTAACTCAGTTCATGTGTAGCCATGTTTACAGGATCTTCATAAGTGCTATCTTATGATAAGTTTCTTTTTCTGTGTGACTTATTTCACTTAGAATCATCGTACCTGAATCCACTCACTTTGCTGCTCCTGGTCTTATGACATTGATTTCATGGATGAGGGATATTCCATCGTACATAAGTACCACAGTTTTTTGAACCGTTTTTATATTTCCTGGGATATTTAAGGTGTACCCAAGTTGAGGTTCTTGTAAGCCGTGCTGCCCTAAATTTGGGGGTGGCTCTGTCTTATTGATTTTCAGTTTTCCCAAGGTATATTCCCTAGACAGGATGTGCCCTTGGCTCTGTAGCTCTGTTGTTTACTTGTTTTAGGGAACGCAATTCACTCCTCCAGTGAGGCAGTTGGCAATTTACATCCCGCCCATCAGCATAACAAGGCTCCTTGTTCTCCAGGGCCTGTCTTGCCTTTCCGGTTTTTACACATTTTGTGGATATCCCTTTTGAAAGGTGGGAAGTGATACTTCTTTGTAGTGCAGATTTGCATTGCCCTTTTGCTTGCTTGGCCAAAAAGGGCGTATGCGTTTTCTCCTGAATATACTCAGGAGAAAACGCATACGCCCTTTTTGGCCAAGTGCGTCATTGTCGAAGTTGTGCCCCTCTTCCTGTGCTTTAAAGGTGATTCCAACGTACCTCTTGAAATCTGTTTCCTGCTACTGTGCCTGGCTTTCAAGTCTGCCTCGTTGCATTCCCTCAACAGATTTTTGGACGATAGTTGTCCTTTATTACTCTGCCAGTTTGTGAATTGCTGTGCCCCTGAGCTCCATTTTTCAACTCGTTTTTTGTGAGCAGAACGCAAGTCCAAAATTTTGGTTCACGACCTATACTTGTTCCTGGTAGGTGGCTGAGACTTTGGTTAATTATTCTTCCTGCCGGGAATTTAGAGTTACATGTCCCCGTCCAAATGCCTAACAGCTAGTCTCTCATTGTTTCTCCCTATTCCCTTCCATCCTCTGGCAAATTGGCAACCTGTGCAAACCAGGAGCTTAAAGGGGCTGTCTCTCCAAGTAGGGAGATTGATAGTAAAGCAGTTGGAAAGTCAAACGGGAGCACCAGGAGCGGGACTATTCGTTGAGATTTAGAAACCTTTTGTATTCACAGTGTGTCCGTTCTCTAGGTTTCCCGTACATGTTATAGCTGTAGTAATATTCCCTTCAACATGGAGAGTTGCGACCAATGGAATGGGGACCTTGCATTATTGCTTTAAAGTGTCTGCATTTGCTCACCCAATCTAACCAATCCTTTCAGTCCCAAGTGTCCAGCCTTATGCCACATCCAGCTGTCATTGTACATAGGGTTATTCCAGGTTTCATCAGAGACCCTGAAGGAATTGTAAAGAATTTCCCTGGTTTTCGTTTGTGTTTTGGAAATTCCTTTTTATACTGGGTTTGAGCTGATTCTCGCTGCCATGTTTATGCCAGTCTAGACACACTTGATTCCCTTATGGAGACAGATCAATACATAGGTTTTAAGATTCTTACTTGCCAGATATATTCCTCTGCGGGTAATATGGGGTTTTGAGTCCCTTTCACTGAGGAAGGTGTAGGTCTTGTCTATTCTAAAGTTGGTTTTACAAACGGTACCTGTGCTTATATCAAACTCTGGTTTTATGCATCACCCCACCTCTCCATCCCCCTTAAGCAGGCATAAGAGTGTCTTCTAAATGTGAGACTCTGTTCTCTTTCTTAACTCAGTTCATGTGTAGCCATGTTTACAGGATCTTCATAAATGATATCTTATGATAAGTTTCTTTTTCTGTGTGACTTATTTCACTTAGAATCATCGTACCTGAATCCACTCACTTTGTTGCTCCTGGTCTTTTGACATTGATTTCATGGCTGAGGGATATTCCATCGTACGTATGTACCACAATTTTTTGAACCATTTTTATATTTCCTGGGATATTTAAGGTGTACCCAAGTTGAGGTTCTTGTAAGCAGTGCAGCCCTAAATTTGGAGGCGGCTCTGTCTTATTGATTTCAGTTTTCCCAAGGTATATTCCCTAGAATGGAAGTGCCCTTGGCTCTGTAGCTGTGTTGTTTACTTGTTTTAGGGATCACAATTCACTCCTCCAGTGAGGCAGTTGGCAATTTACATCCCACCCATCATCATAACAATGCTCCCTGTTCTCCAGGGCCTGTTTTGCCTTTCTGTTTTTTACACATTTTGTGGATATCCCTTTTGACAGGAGGTAAGTGATACTTCTTTGTAGTGCAGATTTGCATTGCCTGCTTGCTTGCTTGGCCAAAAAGGGCGTATGTGTTTTCTCCTGAATATATTCAGGGGAAAATGTATTCGTCCTTTTTGGCACAGTGCGTCATTGTCGCAGTTGTGCCCCTCTTCCTGTGCTTTACAGGCGATTCCAACGTACCTCTTGAAATCTGTTTCGTGCTATTCTGCCTCGCTTTCAAGTCCGCCTCGTTGCCTTCCCTCAAAAGATGTTTCGACGATTGTTGTCCTTTATTACTCTGCCAGTTTGTGAATTGCTATGCCTCTGAGCTCCATTTTTCAACTCATTTTTTGTGAGCTCTACGCAAGTCCAAAATTGTGGATTAGGACCTCTACTGGTTCCTGGTGGGTGGCTGAGACTTTGGTTAATTATTCATCCTGCCGGGAAATTAGAGTGACATGTGCCCGTCCAAATGTCTAACAGCTGCTCTCTCATTGGTTCTCCCTCTTCGCTTCCATCCTTTGCCAAATTGGCAACCTGTGCGAACCAGGAGGTTAAAGGGGCTGTCTCTCCAAGTTGGGAGATTGATAGTAAAGCAGTTGGAATGTCAAACCGGAGAACCAAGAGAGGGACTATTCATTGAGTTTTAGAAACCGTTTGTATTCACAGTGTGTCCATTCTCTAGGTTTCCCGTACATGTTATAGCTGTAGTAATATATCCTTCAATCTGGAGAGTTCGGTCCCATGGAATGGGGGCCATGCATTATTGATTTGAAGGGTCTGCATTTGCTCACCCAATCTCACCAATCCTCTCAGTCCCAAGTGTCCAGCCTTATGCCACATCCAGCTGTCATTGTAGATAGGGTCATTACAGGTTTCATCAGAGACCCTGAAGGAATTGTAAAGAATTTCCTTGTTTTTTGGTTTTGTTTTTGAAATTCCTTTTTATAGTGGGTTTGAGCTGATTCACGCTGCCATGTTTATGCCAGTCTAGACACACTTGATTCCCTTATGGTTACATAGCAATACATAGGTTTTAAGATTCTTACAAGTCAGATCCATTCCTCTGCGGGATATATGGGGTTTTGAGTCCCTTTCCCTGAGGAAGCTGTAGGTCTTGTCTATATCACAGTTGGTTTTTGGAACGGTACCTGTGGTTATATCAAACTGCTTTTATGCATCAACCCACCTCTCCTTCCCCCTTTAGCAGGCATAAGAGTCTTTTCTAAATGTGAGACTCTGTTCTCTTTCTTAACACAGTTCATATGTAGCCATGTTTACAGGATACTCATAAGTGATATCTTATGATAAGGTTCTTTTTCTGTGTGACTTATTTCACTTAGAATCATCGTACCTGAATCCAGTCACTTTTCTGCTATTGGACTTGTGACATTGGTTTCATGGCTGAGGGATATTCCATCGTACGTAAGTACCACAATTTCTTGAACCATTTTTATATTTCCTGGGATATTTAAATTGTACCCAAGTTGAGGTTCTTGAAAGCAGTGCAGCCCTAAATTTGGTGGTCGCTCTCTCTTACTGATTTTCAGGGATCCCAAGGTATATTCCGTAGACTGGATGTGTGCTTGGCTCTGTTGCTCTGTTGTTTATTTGTTTTAGGGAACACAATGAACTCTTCCAGTGATGCAGTTGGCAATTTACATCCCGCCCATCGGCACAACATGGCTCCCTGTTCTCCAGGGCCTGTCTTGCCTTTCTGGTTTTTACACATTTTCTGGATGTCCATTTTTACCAGTGGGAAGTGATACTTCTTTGTAGTGCAGATTTGCATTGCCCGCTTGCTTGCTTGGACAAAATGTGTATGCATTTTCTCCTGAATATATTCAGGAGAACACCCATACGCCCTTTTTGCCCAAGTGCATCATTCTCGAAGTTGTGCCCCTCTTCCTGTGCTTTACAGGCGATTCCAACGTACCTCTTGAAATCTGTCTCCTGCTATTCTTCCTCGCTTTCGAGTCCGCCTCGTTGCCTTCCCTCAACAGATTTTTGGACGATAGTTTTCCTTTATTACTCTGCCAGTTTGTGAATTGCTGTGCACCTGAGCTCCATTTTTCATCTCGTTTTTTGTGAGCTGAACGCAAGTCCAAAATTTTGGTTTAGAAACTATACTGGTTCCCGGTGGGTGGCTGAGACTTGGTTAATTCTTCTTCCTGCCGGGAAATTAGAGTGAAATGTGCCCGTCCAAATGCCTAACAGCTAGGCTCTCATTGGTGCTCCCTCTTCCCTTACATCCTCTGACAAATTGGCAACCTGTGCGAACAAGGAGGTTAAAGGGGCTGTCTCTCCAAGTTGGGAGATTGATAGTAAAGCCGTTGGAAAGTCAAACCGGAGCACAAGGAGAGGGACAATTCGTTGAATTTTTGAAACCTTTCGTATTCACAGTGTGTCCATTCTCTAGGTTTCCCGTACATGTTATAGATGTAGTGATATTCCCTTCAAACTGGAGAGTTGTGAACCATCGAATGGGGGCCATGCATTATTGCTTTAAAGGGTCTGCGTTTGCTCACCCAATCTCAACAATCCTCTCAGTCCCAAGTGTCCAGCCTTATGCCACATCCAGCTGTCATTGTAGATAGGGTCATTACAGGTTTCATCAGAGACCCTGAAGGAATTGTAAAGAATTTCCTTGTTTTTTGGTTTTGTTTTTGAAATTCCTTTTTATAGTGGGTTTGAGCTGATTCACGCTGCCATGTTTATGCCAGTCTAGACACACTTGATTCCCTTATGGTTACATAGCAATACATAGGTTTTAAGATTCTTACAAGTCAGATCCATTCCTCTGCGGGATATATGGGGTTTTGAGTCCCTTTCCCTGAGGAAGCTGTAGGTCTTGTCTATATCACAGTTGGTTTTTGGAACGGTACCTGTGGTTATATCAAACTGCTTTTATGCATCAACCCACCTCTCCTTCCCCCTTTAGCAGGCATAAGAGTCTTTTCTAAATGTGAGACTCTGTTCTCTTTCTTAACACAGTTCATATGTAGCCATGTTTACAGGATACTCATAAGTGATATCTTATGATAAGGTTCTTTTTCTGTGTGACTTATTTCACTTAGAATCATCGTACCTGAATCCAGTCACTTTTCTGCTATTGGACTTGTGACATTGGTTTCATGGCTGAGGGATATTCCATCGTACGTAAGTACCACAATTTCTTGAACCATTTTTATATTTCCTGGGATATTTAAATTGTACCCAAGTTGAGGTTCTTGAAAGCAGTGCAGCCCTAAATTTGGTGGTCGCTCTCTCTTACTGATTTTCAGGGATCCCAAGGTATATTCCGTAGACTGGATGTGTGCTTGGCTCTGTTGCTCTGTTGTTTATTTGTTTTAGGGAACACAATGAACTCTTCCAGTGATGCAGTTGGCAATTTACATCCCGCCCATCGGCACAACATGGCTCCCTGTTCTCCAGGGCCTGTCTTGCCTTTCTGGTTTTTACACATTTTCTGGATGTCCAGTGCAGCCCTAAATTTGGTGGTCGCTCTCTCTTACTGATTTTCAGGGATCCCAAGGTATATTCCGTAGACTGGATGTGTGCTTGGCTCTGTTGCTCTGTTGTTTATTTGTTTTAGGGAACACAATGAACTCTTCCAGTGATGCAGTTGGCAATTTACATCCCGCCCATCGGCACAACATGGCTCCCTGTTCTCCAGGGCCTGTCTTGCCTTTCTGGTTTTTACACATTTTCTGGATGTCCATTTTTACCAGTGGGAAGTGATACTTCTTTGTAGTGCAGATTTGCATTGCCCGCTTGCTTGCTTGGACAAAATGTGTATGCATTTTCTCCTGAATATATTCAGGAGAACACCCATACGCCCTTTTTGCCCAAGTGCATCATTCTCGAAGTTGTGCCCCTCTTCCTGTGCTTTACAGGCGATTCCAACGTACCTCTTGAAATCTGTCTCCTGCTATTCTTCCTCGCTTTCGAGTCCGCCTCGTTGCCTTCCCTCAACAGATTTTTGGACGATAGTTTTCCTTTATTACTCTGCCAGTTTGTGAATTGCTGTGCACCTGAGCTCCATTTTTCATCTCGTTTTTTGTGAGCTGAACGCAAGTCCAAAATTTTGGTTTAGAAACTATACTGGTTCCCGGTGGGTGGCTGAGACTTGGTTAATTCTTCTTCCTGCCGGGAAATTAGAGTGAAATGTGCCCGTCCAAATGCCTAACAGCTAGGCTCTCATTGGTGCTCCCTCTTCCCTTACATCCTCTGACAAATTGGCAACCTGTGCGAACAAGGAGGTTAAAGGGGCTGTCTCTCCAAGTTGGGAGATTGATAGTAAAGCCGTTGGAAAGTCAAACCGGAGCACAAGGAGAGGGACAATTCGTTGAATTTTTGAAACCTTTCGTATTCACAGTGTGTCCATTCTCTAGGTTTCCCGTACATGTTATAGATGTAGTGATATTCCCTTCAAACTGGAGAGTTGTGAACCATCGAATGGGGGCCATGCATTATTGCTTTAAAGGGTCTGCGTTTGCTCACCCAATCTCAACAATCCTCTCAGTCCCAAGTGTCCAGCATTATGCCACATCCAGCTGTCATTGCAGATAGGGTCATTCCAGGTTTCATCCTAGACCCTGAAGGAATTGTAAAGTATTTCCTTGTCTTTTAATTTCTTTTTGAAATTCCTTTCTATTGTGTGTTTAAGCAGATTCTCGCAGCCATGTTTATGCCAGTCTAGAAGCACTTGATTCCCTAATGGTGACATATCAATACATAGGTTTTAAGATTCTTACTAGTGAGATCTATTCCTCTGCGGGAAATATGGGTTTTTGAGTCCCTTTCACTGACAAAGGTGTAGATATTGTCCAATCCATATTTGGTTTTTGGAACGGTACCTGGGCTTATATCAAACTTTGGTTTTATGCATCACCCCACATCTCCTTCCCCCTTAAGCAGGCATAAGAGTGTTTTCTCGATGTGAGACTCTGTTCTCCATCCTAACCCAGTTCATGTATACCATGTTTACAGGATCTTCATAAGTGATATCTTATGATGTATCTTTTTCTGTGTGATTTATTTCACTTAGAATCATCATACGTGAATCCACTCACTTTGCTGCTACTGGTGTTATGACATTGATTTCATGGCTGAGGGATATTCCATAGTACGTAAGTACCACAATTTTTTGAACCAATTTTATATTTCCTGGGATATTTAAGGTGTACCCAAGTTGAGGTTCTTGTAAGCAGTGCAGCCCTAAATTTGGGGGTTGTTCTGTCTTATTGATTTTCAGTTTTCCCAATGTATATTCCCTAGACTGGAAGTGCCCTTGGCTCTGTAGCTCTGTTGTTTACTTGTTTTAGGGAACGCAATGCACTCCTCCAGTGAGGCAGTTGGCAATTTACATCCCACCCATCAGCATAACAAGGCTCCCTGTTCTCCAGGGCCTGTCTTGCCTTTCTGGTTTTTACACATTTTTGGATGTCCCTTTTAACCGGTGTGAAGAGATACTGCTTTGTAGTGCAGATTTGCAGTGCCCGCTTGCTTGCTTAGCCAAAATGGGCGTACGCGTTTTCTCCTGAATATATTCAAGAGAAAATGCATACGCATTTTTTGGCCAAGTGCATCATTCTCGAAGTTGTGCCCCTCTTCCTGTGCTTTACAGGCGATTCCTATGTACCTCTTTAAATCTGTTTCCTGCTATTCTGCCTCGCATTCAAGTTGGCCTCGTTGTCTTCCCTCAGTAGACTTTTTGATGATAGTTGTCTTTATTACTCTGCCAGTTTATGAATTTCTGTGCCCCTGAGCTCCATTTTACTACTCGTATTTTGTGAGCTGAATGCAAGTCCAAAATATTGGTTCAGGACATATACTGTTTCCCGGTGGGTGGCTGAGACTTTGGTTAATTCTTCTTCCTGACGGGAAATTAGAGTGACATGTGCCCGTCCAAATGCCTAACAGCTACTCTCTCATTGGATCTTCCTCTTCCCTTTCATTCTCTGCCAAATTGGCAACGTGTGCGAACCAGGAGCTTAAAGGGGCTGTCTCTCCAAGTTGGGAGATTGATAGTAAAGCAGTTGGAAAGTCAAACCGGAACACCAGGCGTGGGACTATTCGATGAGTTTTAGAAACCTTTCGTATTCACAGTGTGTTCATTCTCTAGGTTTCCCGTACATGTTATAGCTTTAGTAATATTCCCTTCAACCAGGAGAGTTGGGACCCATGGAATGGGGGCCTTGCATTATTGCTTTACAGTGTCTGCATTTGCTCACCCAATCTCACCAATGCTCTCAGTCCCAAGTGTCCTGCCTTATGCCACATACAGCTGTCATTGTAGATAGGGGCATTCCAGGTTTCATCAGAGACCCTGAAGGAATTGTAAAGGATATCCCTGTTTTTTTGATTTGTTTTTGAAATTCCTCTTTGTAGTGTGTTTGAGCTGATTCTCGCAGCCATGTTTATGCCAGTCTAGACACACTTGATTCCCTTATGGAGACATATCAATACATAGGTTTCAAGATTCTTACTAGTGAGTTCTATTCCTGTGTGGGAAATATGGTGTTTTGAGTCACTTTCACTGGAAGGTGACAGTCTTGTCTATTCCATAATTGCTTTTTGGAATGGAAGCTGTTCTTATATCAAACTCTGGTTTTATGCATCTCCCCACCTCTCTTTCCCCGTGATGCAGGCATAAGACTGTTTTCTAAATGTGAGACTCTGTTCTCTTTCCTAACTCAGTTCATGTGTAGCCATGTTTACAAGTTCTTCATAAGTGATATTTTATGATAAGTTTCTTTTTCTGTGTGACTTATTTCACTTAGAATCATCGTACCTGAATCCACTCACTTTGCTGCTACTGGTCTTATGACTTTGATTTCATGGCTGAGGGATATTCCATCGTACGTAAGTAGCACAATTTTTTGAACCATTTTTATATTACTGGGATACTTAAGTTGTACCCATGTTGAGGTTCTTGTAAGCAGTGCAGCCCTTAATTCGGTGGTGGCTCTGCAATATTGATTTTAGGGTTTCCCGAGGTATATTCCCTAGACTGGAAATGCCCTTGGCTCTGTAGCTGTGTTGTTTACTTGTTTTAGGGAACACAATGCACTCCTCCAGTGAGGCAGTTGGCAATTTACATCCCGCCCATCAGCATAACAAGGTTCCTGTTCTCCAGGTCCTGTCTTGCCCTCTGGTTTTTACACATGTTGTGGATGTCCCTTTTGACCGGTGTGAAGAGGTACTTCTTTGTAGTGCAGATTTGCACTGCCCGCTTGCTTGCTTTGCCAAAAAGGGCATATGCGTTTTCTCCTGAATATATTCAGGAGAAAACACATACACCCTTTTTGGGCAAGTGCATCTTTGTCGAAGTTGTGCCCCTCGTCCTGTGCTTTACAGGCAATTCCTAAATACCTCTTGAAATCTGTTTCCTGCTATTCTGCCTCGCTTTCAAGTTGGCCTCGTTGCCTTCCCTCAACAGATTTTTGGATGATAGTTGTCCTTTATTAATCTGTCAGTTTGTGAATTGCTGTGCCCATGAGCTCAATTTTTCAAATCGTTTTTTGTGAGCTGAACGCACGTCCAAAATTTTCGTTCAGGAATGGTTCCCAGTGGGTGGCTGTGACTTTGGGAAATTATTCTTCCTACCGGGAAATTAGAGTGACATGTGCCCGTCCAAATGCCTAACAGCTACTCTCTCATTGGTCCTCTCTCTTCCCTTTCATCCTCAGCCAAATTGGCAACCAGTGGGAACCAGGAAGTTAAAGGGGCTGTCTCTCCAATTTGGGAGATTGATAGTAAAGCCTTTGGAAAGTCAAACCGGAGCACCAGGAGAGGGACTGTTCGTTGAGTTTTAGAAACCTTTCGTATTCACTGTGTGTCCACTCTCTAGGTTTTCCGTACATATTATAGCTGTAGTAATATTACCTTCAACCTGGAGAGTTGGCACCCATCGAATGTGTGGCACTCATTATGGCTTTAAAGGGACTGCATTTTCACCACCAATCTCACCCATCCCCTCAGTCCCATGTGTTCAGCCTTATGTCTCTTCCAGCTGTTGTTGTAGATACTGTCATTCCAGGTTGCATCAGAGCCCTTGAAGGAATTGTGTAAGAATATCGCTCTTTTTTTTATTTTGTTTTTTTTTTCAAATTCAGTTTTATAATGGGGTTGAGCTGATTATCCCTGACTTGTTTTTGCCAGTCTAGACAAAATTGATTCCCTTACAGAGACATATAAATACACTGATTTTAAGATTCTTCCTAGTGAGATCTATTCCTCTGCTGGAAATAGGGGTTTTGAGTCCCGTTCACTACGGAAGGAGTAGTTCTTGTCTATTCTGTATTTGGATTATGGAACGGTACCTATGCTAATATCAAACTCTGGTTTTGTGCATCTCCCCACCTCTCCTTTCCCCTTAAGCAAGCAGAAGAGTGTTTTCTAAATCTGAGACTCTTTTCTGTTTCCTAATTCAGTTCATATGTAGCCATGTTTATATTCCCTTCGTAAGTGATATCTTATGTGAGAATGCACCATGGCCCTTGTCATAATAATGCTCCATGACCCCTGTCATCACATTGCACCATGTCCTAGTTATCACAATGCTCCATGTCCCTTGTCATCACAATTCTCCTCATCCTTGTCATCACGATGCTACATGACACTTCTCATCACAACATTACATGCTCTTGTTATCACAATGCTCCATGACCCCTGTCATCTCAATGCTCCCTGACACCAGTCATCACAGTGCTTCATGCCCCTTTTCATTACAGTGCTCCATGATGCTCGTCATCACAATTACTCAAGGTCTTCTCATCACAATGCTCCACGGTTTTGCCATCAGAATGCTCCATGCCCTGGTCATCTCGCAGCTCAATGTCCCTTGTCCTCACAATTCTCCACGTCCTTGTCATCACAGTGCTCCATGGCACTTCTCATCACAATGTTATATGCTCTTGTCATCACAATACTCCATGCACTTGTCATCACAATACTCCATTACCATTGTCATCACGATCCTCCATGAAACTTGGGATCACATTGCTTCATGCCCTTGTCATCACAATGCTCCATGCTCCTTGAAATCAAAATGATCCATGACCTCTGTCATCACAATGCTCCAAACTCTTGTGATCACAATGTTCCATAACACTTGTCATCACAACTCTCCATGACGCCTGTCATCTCAATACTCCATGCCCTTATTGTCACAATGCTCCATGAACTTTGTCATCACAATGCTCAATACACTTGTCATCACAATGCTCCCCGTCAGAATGCTCCTTGAACCCTGTCACAAAAAGGCTCCGTGCCTTTTTCATCACAATGTCCCATGCCATTTTCATCACAATGCTCCATGCCATTGTCATCAAAATACTCCACAAGATTGTCATCAGAATGCTCCATGCCCCTTGTCATGACAATTCTCCATGTACTTGTTGGCACAATGCTCCCTGAGCCTTGTCATCATAATACTCCGAGCCATTGTCATCACAATGCTCCATTATCTTTGTCATCATAATCCTCCATGACACTTGGCATCACAATGCTCCATGCCACTGTCATCACAATGGGCCATTACATATGTCATCACAATGCTCCCTGACACCTGTCTTCATAATACTGCATGACCTTGTCATCACAATTCTCCATTCCCTTGCCATCACAGTGCGCCATTCCAACTGTCATCGCAATAATCCATGAAACGTATTAGGCCAATGCTCCATGCCCTTGTCATCACAATGCTCCATGACCATGTCATCACAATGCTCCGTGACTCCAGTCATCACAATGCTTCATGACCTTTGTCATCACAATGGTCCATGCCTTCGTCATCAACAGTCTCTATGACATTTTAACCACAGTGCTCCATGAAGTTTTCATCACAATGCTCTTTGACCCATGTCATCACAATGCTCTATGCCTTTCTCAACACAATGCTCCATGACCCTTGTCATCACAATGCTCCATGGGCTTGTCAGCACATTGCTCCATGACCCTTGTCATCACAATGTGCAATGCGCTTGTCATCACAGTGCTCCACAATCTTGTCATCACAATGCTCCTTATACCTTGTCATCACAATGCTCCATGCACTTCTCATCAAAATGCTCTCTCACCACTGATATCACAATGTTACATCACTATTCATCACAGTACTCCCTCACCGCTGTCATCACAGTGTTCCATGACTCCTGTCATCACAATGCTACATGCACTTATCATCACAATGTTCGATGACCCCTGACATCACAGTGCTCCATAACCCCTGTCATCAAAATGTTCCATGACCGTTTTCATCAAAATGCTCCATGACCCCTGACATCACAATGTTCCATAACCATTGTCATCAAAATGTTCCATGAGCCTTTTCATCAAATTGCTCCATGAACCTGTCATCACAATGCTCCCTGCCCTTCTCATCACAATGCACCACACCCTTGTCATCAAAATGCTCCATGACCTTTTTCATCACAAAGCTCCATGACCCTTGGCATCACAATGCTCCATGCCATTGCCACCACAATGCTCCATGGACCCTCTCATCACATTGATCCATGCAATTGTCATCAAAAAGCTCCATGACACTTGTCATCACACTTCTCGATGCCCTTTTCATCACAATGCTCCATGCCCTTGTCATTACAATCCTCCATGACACATGTATCACTGTGTTCCGTGCCCTTGTCATCACAATGCTCCATGCCCACTCTCATCACAATAATCCATGAAATATTTCAGACCAATGCTCCATGCACTTCTCATCACAATGCTCCATTACCCCTGTCATAACAATGCTCCATGACCCCTGTCATCACAATGCTCCACACCCCTTGTCATTACAGTGCTCCATGAGGCTTGTCATCAAAATTATCCATGGTCTTCTCATCACAATGCTCCACGGTCTTTCCATCACAATGCTCCATGCCCTGGTCATCACAATGCTCCATGTCACTGTCATCACAATTCTCCACGTTCCTGGCATCACTATGCTCCATGACACTTCTCATCAAAGTGTTACATGCTTTGTCATCACAATTCTCAATGCACTTGTCATCGCAATGCTCCATGACCCCTGTCATAGCAAGCTCCATGTGCTTGTCATCACAATACTCCATGTCCTTATCGTCACAATGGTCCATGACCTTTGTCATCACAGTGTTCAATACACTGGTCATCAAAATGCTCCCTGACACTTGTTGTCTGTATGCTCCTTGAAACCTGTCATGCCAAGGCTCCATGTATTTTTCATAAGAATGATCCATGCTCTTTTCATCACAATGCTCCAAGACCCCTGTAATCACAATGCTCCATGCCCTTGTCATCACAAAGCTCCATGACGCCTGTTAGAATGCTCCATTGCCTTCTCATCACAATGCTCCATGCCCTTGTCATCACAATGCTCCAAGACCACTGTAATCACACTGCTCCATGCCCCTTTTCAACAGAATGCTCCATGAGACTTTTCATTATAAGGCTCCATGGTTTTCTCATCACAATGCTCCAGGAACTTGTCATCACAGTGCTCCATTCCATTGTCATCACAATGCTCCATGACCCCTGTCATCACAATACTCCATGAATATTTTCAGCCCAATGCTCCATGGCCTTTTCATCACAATGCTCCATTACCCCTGTCATAACAATGCTCCATGATCCCTTCCATCACCATGTTCCACGGCCTTGTCATCACAAGGCTCCATGACCCTTGCCACCACAATGCTCCAAGACCCCTGTAATCACCATGCTCCATGCCACTTTTCATCTCATTGCTCCATGAACCCTGTCATCACAATGCACCATGCCCACTATCATAATGCTTCATGCTATTGTCATCACAATGAAATCAAAATTCTCCATGACCTCTGTCATCACAATGCTCCAAACTCTTGTGATCACAATGTTCAATAACACTTGCCATCACAACGCCCCATGCCGCTGGTCATCACAATTATCCATGGACTTCTCATCACAATGCTCCATGACCTTTGTCATCACAATTCTCAATACACTTGTCATCACATTGCTCCCTGACACTTTTCGTCAGTATGCTCCTTGAAACCTGTCATGACATGTCTCCATGCATTTTTCATCACAATGATCCATGCCCTTTTCATCACAATGCTCCATGTCATTGTCATCACAATACTCCACAAGCTTGTCATCAGAATGCTCCGTGACACTTGTCATCACAATGATCCATGACCCCTGTCATCACAATGCTCCATGACACCTGTCATCACAATGCTCCATGTCCCTTGTCATTACAGTGCTCCATGATGCTCGTCATCACAATTATCCATGGTCTTCTCATCACAGTGCTCCACGGTCTTGCCATCACAATGCTCCATGCCCTGATCATCACAATACTCCATGTCCCTTGTTATCACAATTCTCCTCGTCCTTGTCATCACAATGCACCATGACAGTTCTCATCACACTGCTCCATGACAGTTCTCATCACAATGTTACATGCTCTTGTCATCACAATTCTCCATGCACTTGTCATTGCAACGTCCCATGACCCCTGTCATAGCAAGCTCCATGCCTTTGTCATCACAATGCTTCACGACCTTTTCATCAAAATTCTCAATGACCGTTGTCATCACAATGCTCCATGCCCTTGTCATCACAATGCTCCAAGCCCTTGTCATCACAATGTTCCATTACCTTTGTCATCACAATCCTCCATAACACTTGGCATCACAATGCTCCATGCCATTGTCATCACAATGGTCCATGAAATATGTCATCACAATGCTCCCAGACACCTGTCTTCACAATATTCCATGACCTTGTCTTCCCAATGCTCCATGCCCTTGTCATCACAATGTGCCATGCCCACTCTCAACACAATTATCCATGAAATTTATCAGACCAATCCTCCATGCCCCTGTCATCAAAATGCTCCAAGTCTTTTTCATCACAATGCTCCATGAACCCTCTCATCACATTGTTCCATGTCCTTGTCATCACAAAGCCCCATGATGCTTGTCATCACAATGCCCGATGCCCTTCTCATCACAATGCTCCATGCCCTTGTCATTACAATCCACCATGACCCATGTATCACAGTGTTCAGTGCCCTTGTCATCACAATGCTCCATGCCCACTCTCATCACAATAATCCATGAAACATTTCAGACCAATGCTCCATGCCCTTCTCATCACAATGCTCCATTACCCCTGTCATAACAATGCTTCATGACCACTGCCATCACAATGTTCCACAGACTTGTCATCACAAGGCTCAATGACCCTTGTCATCACAATGCTCCGAGAAACCTGTAATCACAATGCTACATGCCCTTGTCATCACAAAGCTCCATGACGCATGTCATCAGAATGCTCCATGGCCTTCTCATTCATGATGCTCCATGCCCATGTCATCACAATGCTCCAAGACTGCTGTAATAACAATACTCCATGCCCCTTTTCATCTCAATGCTCCATGAACCCTGTCATCACAATGCACCATGTGCAACATCATAATGGTTCAGGCTATGGACATCACAATGAAATCAAAATGCTCCATGACCTCTGCCATCACAATGCTCCAAATCCTTGTGATCACAGTGTTCCATAACACTTATCATCATAACGCCCCATGACACTTGTCATAACAATTATCCATTTTCTTCTCATCACAATGCTCCATGACCTTTGTCATCACAATTCTCAATACCCTTGTCATCACAATGCTCCCAGACACTTGCCAACAGTATGCTCCTTGAACCCTGTCATGACAAGGCTCCATGCCTTTTTCATGACAATGATCCATACCCTTTTCATCACAGTGCTCCAAGAACCCTGTAATCACAATGCTCCATGCCCTTGTCATCACAAAGCTCCATGATGCATGTCATCAGAACGCTCCATGGCCTTCTCATCCTAATGCTTCATGTCCTTGTCATCACAATGCTCCAAGACTCCTGTAATCACAATGCTCCATGCCCCTTTTCATCAGAATGCTCCATGAGACTTGTCATCACAAGGCTCCATGGTCTTCTCATCACAGTGCTCCAGTACCTTGTCATCACAATGCTCCATGACCCCTTTCATCACAATACTCCATGAGCATTTTCAGCCCAATGCTCCATCACCTTCTCATCACAATGCTCCATGACTCCTGTCATCACAATGCTCCATGACCACTGTCATCACAACGCTCCATGAACCCTGACGACACAACTATCTGGGACTCTTGTCATCAAAATGCTCCATGACCCTTGTCATCACATTGATCCATGCCCTTGTCATCCCAATGCTCCATGATCCCTGTAATCACAATGCTCCGTGACGCTTGTCATCACAGTGCTCCATGAACCTTGTCATCACAATGCTCCTTGCCTTTGTCAGCAAAATGCTACATAATCTTGTCATCACAATGCTCCATGCGCTTGTCATCACATTCCTCCATAACCATTGGGATCACATTGCTTCATGCCCTTGTCAACTCTCTCTTGCCTTTCTGGTTTTTACAGATATTCGGATGTCCCTTTTGACCGGTGGGAAGTGACAATTCTTTGTAGTGTGGATTTGCATTGTGTGCCTTGCTTAATTGGCCAGAAAGGGCGTATGCGTTTTCTCCTGAATATATTCAGGAGAAAAGGCATACGCCCTTTTTGGCCAAGGGCATCACTGTCCAAGTTGTGATGCTTTTCCTGTGCTTTAAAGGCGATTCCAATTTACCTCTTGAAATATGTTTTGTGCAATTCTGCCTCATTTTCAAGTCCCCTTCTTTACCTTCCCTCAACAGATTTTGGAAGAGAGTAGTCCTTTATAACTCTGCAGGTTGGTGAATTGCTGTGCCCCTGAGTCCCAATTTTCAAATCCCATTTTTGAGAGCTGGCCGCAAATCCAAAATTTTGCTTCAGGACCTATACTGGTTCCAGGGGTGGCTATATTGGTTCCCTGTGGGTGGCTGAGGCTTTGGTTAATTCTTCTTCCTGACGGGAAATTAGAGTGACATGTGCCCGTCCAAATGCCTACATCTACTCTCTGATAGGTTCTCCCTCTTCCCTTTCATCCTCTGCACAATTAGCAAACTGTGTGAACCAGGAGGTTATAGGGGCTGACTCTCCTAAGTTGCGAGATTGATAGTAAAGCAGTTGGAATACCAAACTGGAATACAAGGAGAAGAAAAATTAGGAGAGTTTTAGAAACCTTTTGCCATGACAGGTTGTCCATTCTCTAGGTTTCCCATACATGTTATAACTGTAGTGATATTCCCTTCTACCTGGAGATTTGGGACGCATGGAATGGTTGCATGCATTACTTCTTTAAGGGTCTGCATTTTCTCTCCCAATCTCACCAGTCCTCTCAGTCCCAAGTTTCCAGCCTTATGTCTCATCCAGCTGTCTTTGCCGATAGGGTCATTCCAGGTTTCATCAGAACCTTTGAAGGAATTGCGTAAGAATTTCGCTGTTTTTTGGTTTTGTTTTTGAAATTCATGTTTATAATGGGGTTGAGCTGATTATCACTGACTTGTTTATGCCGGTCCAGACACAATTGGTTCCCTTACGAAGACATATTAATACATAGGTTTTAAGATTCTTACTAGTCAGATATATACCTATGCGGGAAATAGGGGTGTTGAGTCCCGTTCACTGAGGAAGTTGTAGGTCTTGTCTATTCTGTATTTGGTTTATGGAATGGTACCTGTGTTAATATCAAACTCTGGTTTTATGCATCACCCCACCTCTCCTTTCTCCTGAAGCAGGCATAAGATTTTTTTTTTCTAAATGTGAGACTCTGTTCTCTTTCCCAATTCAGTTCATGTGTTGTGATATTGACATTTCCTCTATAAGTGATATCTTATGATAAGATTCTTTTTCTGTGTGACTAATTTCCCTTAGAATCATCATACTTAAGTCCACTCATTATGCTGCTACTGGCCTTATATACATTGATTTCACGTCTGAGTGATATTCTGTTGTACAAAATTACCACAAGTTCTTTATACATTTCTGTTTTTCCTGGGATATTTTAGGTGTACCAAAGTTGAGGTTCTTGTATGCAGAGCAGCCCTAAACTTTGGGGTGCCTGTGTCTTATTGATATTTAGTCTTCCCAAGTTATATGCCCATGAGTTGAAGTCCCCTTTGCTCGGGGGCTTTGTATTTTAGATGTTTTAGGAAACAGCATACACTTCTTCAGAGTGGCTCTTGGATATTTATACCCCACCCATCAGCGTGACTTGGCTCCCTGTTTCCCCAGGCCTCTCCTGCATTTCTGGTTTGTACACATTTTTTGGATGGCCTTTCTGAGCAGTGGAAATTGAGACTTCTTTGTTGTGCGGATATGCATTTCCCTCTTGCTTGGTTGGCCAAAAACTCTGTCTGTGTTTTTTTCCTGAAGATATTCACGAAAAAAAACACATACACCCTTTTGCCCAACTGCATCATTTTAGAAATTCTGCTGCTTTTCATATGATTTAAATGTGAGTAGAATCTACCTTTTGAAATCTGTTTCCTGCAATTCTGCCTCTCATTCAGATCCTCTTCGTTGCCTTACCTGAATATATTTTTGGACGTTGGTTATCATTTATATCTTTGCAGGTCTTTGAATTGTCTGCTCCTGAGCTGCATTTTGCAACTCGCTTTTTTTGTGTGCTGTATGCCAAACCATTGGATTGCTTCCGGCCCTATTCTGGTTCTGGGGAGGCAGGCTGAGCCTTTGGTTAATTCTTCTTCCTAATGGGAAAATAGAGTGGCATGTGCCTGTCAAAACTCCTACAGCTAACCTCTCATTGGTTCCCCCTCTTCCCATTTATCCTCTGCACAAATTGAAAACTGTGTAAAACAGGAGGTTAAAGGTGCTGATTCTCCAAGTGGAGAGATTGTTAGTAATGTGGCTGGAATGGCGAACCTCAGCCCCAGGAGATCAAAAATGAGGTGCATTGTAGACACCTTTTCCTGAGCACATGGTGTACATTCATCTCGGTTTCCCAGGCATGTTTTCACTGTCAGAAGATTCCCTTGAACCTGCAGATTTGGGACCCATGGAATGGGTACCAGGCAGTATTACTTTAAAAGGTCTGAATTTTCTCACCAAGCCTCTCTAACATCTCTTAGCGTGCATAGCTTCCAGCCTTATATATCATCCTGCTGTGGGTCTACATGTGTTCAATTCATGTTACATCGTAGACCTTCAACAAAAGTTGTAAGAATTTTTGTCTGTCTCACTTTTTTTATAAATATTTTTAAATTTATTTTTATATTGGTTACAGCTGATTTTCAAAGCTCTGTTTTTTGTTCCTGTACATCCACTTGATTCATATACTGTGAGACAACAATAAATTCCTTTTCAGATACTTACCAGTCATATGAATTATTTTCCAGTGACTTGAGTGGGCTGAGTGCAGTTCTTTGAGGTACCGTGTAGGCCTTGTCAGTTATTCAATTTGGTACTTGGAATGGTATCTTTGCTAATTTCAACCTCCTGGATAATACCTCACCATTCCCCACCTTTCCCATTTAGCAGCCTTATGCCTATTTTCTACATATTTGACTATGTTTCTGTATTGTAATTTATTTCATGTGTAGCCATTTTTGATTCCACCTTTAAGTGACATCTTATGATATGTGTCTTTTTCTTTCTGACATATGTCACTTAGAATGATCGTATGTAACTCCTCCAGAGTTGTTCCAACTGGCCTTATTTCATTGATTTCTGGATGAGTAATATTCCACTCTACATAAGTACCCCATCTCTTTTATCCATTTTATCCTTCCAGGGACATTTAGGTTATATCCAAGTTGAGGCCCTTTTTAACAGAGAGGTGGTAAACGTTGGGGTGCCTGTTTTCTGTCGATTTTTGTTTTTCCCAAGGTATACGCCCATGAGTGCAAGTGCCCTATGCTCTGTAGCTCATTTTTTAGATGTTTCAGCAAACACAATACTCTTCTCCAGAGTGGCTGTTGGCAAATTGCATTTCCACTATCAGCCTCACAGGGCTCCCTTTTCTCCTCGCCCTGTCCTGCATTTCTGGTGTTTACACTTTACGTGGATGGCCCTTCTGACTGATGTGAAGTGATACATTTTGTAGCATTGATTTCCAGTGTCCACCTGTTTGGTTGGATAAAAAGTGTGTATGGCCTTTACTTGAATATATTCAGAAAAATGCATGCGCCCTTTTTGGCCAACAGCATCATTGGCGATGTTCAGACCCTTTTCTTGTACTTTAACGGGGAGTCCTTTCTACCTGTTCAAATATGTTTCCTGCCACTCTCCCTTGCTTACAAGTCCTTTTCTGTGACTTACCTCAAGACATTTTTCGACGATAGATATTTTCAACTCTGCAGTTTCATGAATTTTAGTGACCCTGAGTTCCATTATTCAACTTGTGTTTATGGAAACTGGACACAAAACAGCGGGATTTCCTCTAGCCCTATTCTGTTTCCGTGGGCAATTCTAGCCTTTGATGAATTTGTCTTCCGGATTGGAAATTAGAGTGGCATGTGCCTGTCCGAATACCTAAGACTTGTCTCTAAATTTTTCTCATCCTTCCGCTTCATCCTCTGGACAAATTCCAAACTGTGTGCAACAGGATGTTGACGGTGCTGATATGCCCAAGTGAGGAGGTTGTTAGGAAAGATGCTGGAGGGGTGAACCCAAGCACCAGGCTATGAGGAGATGAGGTGCAATTTCCAAACTCTTTCCGATCAAATGGTGTACCATCCTCTAGGTGTGACAGGCATGTTTTAGCTGTAGGAAGGGTCCCGTGCATGTAAGGAGAACACCAGGGATTTTTCCAAATCAGTGCCTCCCCGAACCCCAAACTGGGGAATTTTTAAGCTACGGCTACACGCATGTCCATTAAGGGCCTTGGGAAATAGGCAGAGCCCAAACTTTAGATGATTGAAATCTTCAGGGTCAGAAGCGCTCACCATTTGCCTTGCTTAGGTTACATTTTATCTGTCATTGATAGATGATGTCAATAAAAATATCTATTCTTTTTCAGATTATTTCCCCTTATAGGTTATTGCAAAATATTCAGTGTAGTTCCCTGTGCTATATAGTAGTTCCTTGTTGATGATCTATTTTATACATAGCAGTGTGTATGTGTTAATCCCAAACTGTTAATTTATCCCTTCTCCTACCTTTCCCCTTTGGTAATAATAAATTATAAGATTTTATACTTCTCAGAAATGGGGGAGCTGAAAGAGAGGTATCATTTTCAATGGAAAAGCATTGAAAACACGATTGAAGCTTCAGCCAAGAGTATTCGATGTACATCCATGGAAATAAATCCCTTCATTTCTCTAATGTTGACCTGACAAATAAGACAAACGTCTTCACTGAACTTGCTTATAGGAAAGTGATGGAAATATCAAATGTAAGTCTTAGAAACATCTTATTTTACCCGAGCGTTATACACTGCTCTATGTTAACTACAGTTTGGCTCACACATCTGTTCATTGAAGTTACAATGTTCTCAATTTCTGTTACTGATCCTCCAGAGTGGACCCCAACAGGAGTCCCCGTGCCCAGTGTCATTGCAGCCAACAGATCAAGACTGAGTTTGGTTCAGAAGCAAAGGAAACATTATTTTGAAAACAGAAAGGAGAGGTGAGAGCGTGCACTCCCCCACGGGCTGTGGGCTGGGCTGCTGTGTAGGGATCCCGGGAGCGTCAGTGGGAGGGAGGGGATGGAGCTCTCGAGGGCTGGGTTGGCTGCAGCTCAGGCTCTATGCCGCGGAGTCTGCATGGGACCCCGCTAGCTGAGGTGTCGACCCAGCCACTCTGCACTAGGAAATCGGGTCTGAAGTGCCGGGTGTGGGACCTCTGCATGCGGAACCCTAGGAGCACGTGAAATTAGACAAAGCACAAAGGAAAAACAGGTTAGACTTTATTTTATTGCCCAGATTCTCTTTTTATCTCCCAGGAGTTTTTAATGAACGTTGCCGGAGATGAACACCTCCTCGGCTTTTTGTTCCATTCCTCATTCTTGGGGTGTTGAGGGTGCAGACCCCTCTTTTGTGACTGCTTCATTCTGTGGTGGGAGCCCTGATACATGGGGGGAGGGTCAAAACATCTCCCCACCAGCCTCCAGGTGAGGTTGATTGTCCCAAGGCCTCCTGCCTCACTTCTCGTCCGCCTGAGCACCAGCATTGGAAGTGTTATAGATTCTAATGACCTTTAAGGGTCCAGGAAAGAGATGCGCAGAGATGCTGTGGTGGCAGGTTTCATCCCACCCCACATTTGTTTGCGACCTTAGGCTGACGTTTTTTTGCCAGCCTAGATGCTCTGACCACTAGTCTGTGCTTTCTTTAATTAGGTCCCTGAATTAATGTACAAACAGCACCATGTGTCAGAGCCCTGCCCGCACAACTCCCAGACAGTCCAGGGTCAGTGGTGATCCAGGACCATGACGTCCACTGAGTCAACGGCCTTTAGAAGTATCCAGCAGTCCAGCCGGTCATATTGACCATCATCACCGCGGTGTCTGTAGGGCTTTCTATGGTGAAAGCGTGATATATGTTTCCCCCGCCAAGCTTATTAGCGCCCCTCTGGGTGCAGTAAGTCCTGCAAGCAGTAGTCTGCTCTTTCGGGGCACAGTCTTGTTGTTTTCTGAGAGAAACTCCAGGTCAAGTGATAGTCACACGAGTCATTTTGGTGGCCTGTTGCCCCCCTTTGTCTCTCTGGAGGTTGGAGTTGGAGGGCCTCCTCACTCGAGGTCAGTGTGTCCACAGAGCGACCCCTGCAACTTCAGGGCATGATGGGTGGTTAGGATCACCACGTGGGGTCCTTTTCCCTTAGGAGGGAGCTGGCCTTGCGGGCTTCTGATTCAGCTTTTTAGATACCCCAGTATCCTGGCCTGATGAGTCGGTGGGCAAAGCCCTCGGTGACCATAGTTTATCATACCTGAAGGGCATTCTTTTGTTGCTCCATTTCAAGTGGTCCCAGTTTTTGCACTAAGGCTCCAAGGGCGATTAACCTATGACTGGGTATGTAAAGGTCAAAGGGTTTAGCTAAATTAGGGAGATCCTGGGCAAGGGTCTGAATTGACTGCTCTTTCCATTCTTGAAAGGCTGCTTCTGGATTCTATTCAAAAGGATCATCATCTTTTCGTGTCAGTGTTTCATGTAGAGGCCCAGCTATTAGACTGTAGTTAGGGATCCAGATGCAGAAAACCTTGGCCTCCCCAGGAACCCCTAAGCTGTCTTCTAGTTTTAGAAGAGGTAAGGCTGCAAATGGCTTCTTCCCTATCCTAGGATGTGTTTCTCCGAATATCTGTGACAATGAAGCCCAGGCATGTCACCTTAGCCTGGGATATTTGAGCCTTTTTCTTGGACACCTTCTATCCTTTCTTGACTAGGTAGTTCAGAGGCGTCTTTAGTAGGCCTGGTGATCAGAATGTCCTCTGCATATTGAAGGAGGGTTCCCTTTTACAGAGGTAGAACTTTTAGGTCTTTAGAGGACATTTCCCCAATGATGGTGTGGGTATTTTTGAACCATTGGGGAAGGATGGCCCAGCATTATTGCTTTGGTTGCATGTTGTGTCCTGCCACTCACAAGCCAAAAATCCTTGTGACTCTGAGATGAATGGAATACAGAAGAAGGCATCATTGAAGTCTAATACAGAATGCCATGGCCTGGTGGATGGTAGAATGACCAGCAGGGTGTAGGAAATAGGAGCTACTGGATGTATATCCTCGGTGGCTTCACTGACTGCCCTGATATCCTTTACCAGGTCTCCAGCAGCCAATGGGACTCTCGTGGTCAGGCCAATCCCAGGATATGGAGCTCACCTGGGCTGCACCCCCCACCCCACAGCCCACGGGGCCCTCATGGTCATGTCCCTCCCAGGGTATGGAGCTCACCTGTGCAGTTACCCAGCAGCCCATTGGGCTCTCATATCCAGGCCCTTCCCCGGATACGGAGCTCCCCTGGGCAGGTACCCAAGCAGGGCTGGACACACAAGAACTGTGCACATAGCCCACCTTGCAGAGAACCCCCATCTCACCTGTCGCTCACAGCTGACACAGAACGCCTCAGAGCAGGACTTGAACTAACAAACAGCAGCCCTGACAGGTCTGTGACCCTGGCTATCACTCTGTGCAGCCTCTCTCGGCCTGGTCTTCCAGACACTTCCACTGCAGCCAGGGCACCAGGCCTCTGTCTCCACCCACCATCACTCCTCTCCCTGACTCCTGGGTTCCTCTCATTAGTATAGGGTCTTCTTGAAGTTGTTTTCCACTCATGGACCAGATAAAATGATGAGAAAAAAAAGCCGCAGCTGAAGCCCCTTGTCTAGCCTGACTCTCAAGAGCCCACACCTGTTCCTTGGCCGTGGCCTGTTTAGCAAGGTTCATTTTCTGCAACTGTGATCCCCTGAGGGGTGAGGATTGGCTGATTTCGGCAGCCTGACACTGCCTGCCAGCCCTCCCCAGGTGTGCCTGGGTTAAGGTCAATATAAACTCCTCTCCAGTCAGCAAGAGCCCCTGTAGCTGTGCCTGACGCCATATTCTCTGCCCCGTCAGCAGTGTCGGGGCTGGGGTGGTGGGAGGGAGTGAGGGGCCATGGCTTTGTGGGTGGCCCAGTGTGAGTGGGGCTCTGCTGGACTTTCTGCAGGAGTTGCCAGGCTGCCACCTGCTAAAGAAGAGGATGTGTCACCCATACCTGCCGCTGGAATTTCTCCCCAGGCAGAGGTGAGGAAGTAAAAAAGCAGTGGGGGCCGTGGCAGGAGGGGTATCTCAGGTAGGGAAATGGAAAGCTTCCAGAAGAGCATCTGGGGCCAGGACCATCCTGGCTGGCCAGCAGGCACCAAGTCGGCCTGCGTGCTGTCGCTGGTGTGGCTCCACAGCCCTTCCTCTAGGCTTGCAAGTTCTTGTACATATTCAGCTGTTTTACCTGGAAAGGGTGGGAAGAGTTCAGCTGCAGCAGGACTGGGGCTCAGCTCACATTTACTCACAGACGCCTCGACACAGTCCCCCAGCTTTGCAATGAGGATGTTCCTTGTGGGGGGGGAGCGCTGCTCACTGCATGGGAGACGATTTCCCACCTCTGACCAACTTAAGAATGTTTTACAACTGGAGCAAGTGCCCTGATACGATTTTCCTCTGTATAACTGGTGGGTTCTGTTTTTTTTTTTTTTTTTTTTTCTTTTTGGTTCAAGGTAGATTTTATTTATTCCTGTTTTTTTTTAAATTTGGAGATATAAACATGGAAATAATGCATTAATATAAAGACGTCTATGTGAAGGGAAAGACGTTTTTTTTGGTTTATTTTATTAAATGTTATTTATTTTTACTTTTTTTAAAATTTATTTATTTCTTTTATACAGCAGGTTCTTACTGGATATCTATTTTATACTTATGTGTGCACATGTGAATCCCAGTCTCCCAATTCATCCCACCACCACCCTCACATGGCGTTCCCCCCTTGGTGTCCATATGTTTGTTCTCTACATCTGTGTCTCTATCTCTGCCCTGCAAACCGGTTCATCTGTACCATTTTTCTAGGTTCCACATATATGCATTAACATACAATATTTGTTTTTCTCTTTCTGACTTACTTCACTCTGTATGACAGTCTCTAGATCCATCCAGGTCTCTACAAATGACCCAATTTCATTCCGATGTATGGCTGAGTAATATTCCATTGTATATATGTACCACATCTTTATCCATTCATCTCTCTATGGGCACTTAGGTTGCTTTCATTACCTGGCTATTGTAAATAGTGCTGCAATGAACATTGTGGTGAATGTGTCTTTTTGATTTATGGTTTTCTCTGGGTATATGCCCAGTAGTGGGATTGCTGGATTATATGCTAATTCTATTTTTAGTTTTTTAAGGAACCTCCATACTGTTCTCCATAGAGACTATATCGATTTACATTCCCAGCAATAGTGGAAGACGGTTCTTTTTCTCCACACCCTCTCCAGCATTTGTTGTTTGTAGATTTTCTGATGATGCCCATTCTAACAGGTGTGACGTGATACCTCATTGTAGTTTCGATTTCCATTTCTCTAATAATTAGTGATGTTGAGCATATTTTCATGTGCGTACTGGCCATCTCTATGTCTTCTTGGAAGAAATGTCTATTTAGATCTTCTTCCATTTTTGTATGGGGTTGTTTGTTTTATTAATATTGAGCTGCATGAGCTGTTTATATATATTGGAGATTAATCATTTGTCCATTGATTCATTGGCAAATATGTTCTGCCATTCTGAGGGTTGTCTTTTCGTCTTGTTTGTAGTTTCCTTTGCTTTGCAAAAGCTTTTACATTTCATTAGGTCCCATCTGTTTAGTTTTCTTTTTTATTTCATTACTATAGGAGGTGGATCAAAAAAGATCTTGCTGTGATTTACGTCAGAGTATCCTTCGTAAGTTTTCCTCTCAGAGTTTTATACTGTCCGGTCTTACATTAAGGTCTCTAATCCATTTTGAATATATTTTTATGTATGGTGTTGGGGAGTGTTCTAATTTCATTCTTTTACATGTAGCTGTCCATATTTCCCAGCACCAAAGATTGAAGAGACTGTCTTATCTCCACTGTATAGTCTTGCCTCCTTTGTCATAGATTGGTTGACCATAGGTGTGTAGGTTTATCCCTGGGCTTTCTTTATTTTTTTCCATTTACACGTTTATTGGAGTATAATTGTTTTACAATGGAGTGTTAGTTTCTGCTGTATAACAAAGTGAATAATCTATACGTATACAAATATCACCAGATCCCCTCCCTCTTGCATCTCCCTCCCACATTCCATATCCCACCAATTTATGTGGTCACAAAGCACCGAGCTGATCTCCCCGGTCGATGTGGCTGATTCTCAGTAGCTATCGGTGTTACATTTGGTAATGTATTTATGTCCATGTCACTCTGTCACTTCGTCTCAGCTTACCCATCCCCCTTCCGGTGTCCTCAAGACCTTTCTCTATGTCTGTGTCCTTAATCCTGTCCTGCCACTAGGTTCTTCAAAATCTTTTTTTTTTCTTCATTAGATTCCGTATATCTCTGTAAACATACAGTATTTGTTTTTCACTTTCTGACTTACTTCACTGTGTAGGACAGATTCTAAGTCCATCCACCTCAGTACAAATAACTCAGTTTTGCTTCTTTTTATGGCTGAGTAATATTCCATTGTATATATGTGCCAGATCTTCTTTATCCATTCATCTGTCGATGGACACTTAGGTTGCTTCCATGTCCAAGCTATTGTAAATAGAGCTGCAATGAACTTTTTTGTACATAACTCTTTTTGAATTATGGTTTTCGCAAGGCAAATGCCCAGTAGTTGGATTGTTGTGTCGTATGGTACCTCTATTGTTAGTTATTTAGAGGAACCTCCGTACTGTTCTCCTTAGTGCCCATATCAATTTACATTCCCACCCACAGTGCAAGTGTGTTCCCTTTTCTCCAATAAAGGCCTCTCCAGCATTTATTGTTTTGTAGATTTTTTTGATGATTGCCACTCTGACTGCTGTGTGGTGATACCTCACGATAGTTATGATTTGCATTTCTCTAATGATTAGTGATGTTCAGCATCCTTTCATGTGTTTCTTGGTAATCTGTATATCTTCTTTGGAGAAATGTCTAATTAGGTCTTCTGGCCGTTTTTGGATTGGGTTGTTTGTTTTTGTGATATTGAGCTACATGAGGTGCTTGTAAAGTTTGGAGATTAATCCTTTGTCAATTGCTTCATTTGAAAATATTTTCTCCCATTCTGAGGGTTGTTTTTGCATCTTGTTTATGTTTTCCTGTACCGTGTAAAAGCTTTTAAGTTTCATTAGGTCCCATTTGTTGATTTCTGTTTTTATTTCCATTTCTCTAGAAGGTGAGTCAAAAAGGATCTTGCTGCGATTTATGTCATAGAGTGTTCTGCCTATGGTTTCCTCTAAGTGTTTTATAGTGTCTGGTCTTATATTTAGATCTCTAATCCATTTAGAGTTTATTTTTGTGTATGGTGTTATGGAGTGTTCTAATTTCATTCTTTTATGTGTAGGGGTCCAGTTTTCCCAGCACCAATTACTGAAGAGACTGTCTTTTCTCCATTGTATATCCTTAGCTCCTTTGTCATAGATGAGATAGCCATAGGTATGTAGGTTTCTCTCTGGGCTTTCTGTCCTGTTCCATTGATCTGTGTTTATGCCAATCTACATACACTTGATTCCATTATGGAGACATATAAATACATAGGTTTCAAGATTGTTACCAGTCAGATAAATTCCTCTTCAGTGAATAGGGTGTTTTGTGTCCAGTTCATTGAGAAAGGAGTAGGTCTTGTCTATTACATATTTGGTATATGGAATGGTATCTGTGCTAATTTCAAACTCTGCTTTTACACATCACCCCACGTCACCTTTCCCCTTAAGGAGGCATAAGTGTGTTTTCTAAATGTGTAACTCTGTTCTCTTTTGAAATTCAGTTCATGTGTAGCCATGTTTACATTCCCTCTATAAGTGATATATTACAATAAGTTTCTGTTTCTTTGTGGCTCATTTCACTTAGCATTATCATACCTAAAGCCACTCATTATGCTGCTATTGGCCTTATGACATTGATTTTATGTCTGAGTGACATTCCATTGTATATAAGTACCATGACATCTATATCCATTTTTTTTTTCCTTTCCTGGGATATTTAAAGACCGAAGTCGAGCTTCTTGTAAACAGAGCAGCCCTAAACTTTGCGCTGGCTGTGTGTTGCGGATTTTTAGTTTTCCCAAAATACACGCCCATGAGTGGAAGTGTGCTATGCTCTGTAGCTCTGTTTTAGAAAACAACATACAGTTCTCCAGAGAGGCTGTTGGCAATTTACATCCTGTCCATCGGTGTAACCAGGCTCCCTTTTCTCCATGGCCTGTCCAGCATTTGTGGTTTTTACACTATTTGTGGATGGCCCTTTGACTGGAGGTAAGGGACACTTCTATGTAGTGTGGATTTTCAATGCCTGATGGCTTGCTTGGCCAAAAAGGGCTTATGCATTTTTTCCCGAATATATTCAAGAAAATACACATACTCCCTTTTCTGCCAAGGGCAACATTGTTGGAGTTCTGTCGCTTTTCATGTGCTTTAAAGATGACTCCAATGTACCTCTTGAAATCTGTTTCCTTCAATTCTGCCTTGCATTCAAATCCTCTTCACGGCCTTACCTCAATATATTTCTGGATGATAGTTGTCCTTTATAACTCTGCAAGTTTGTGAATTGCTGTGCCCCTGATATCCATTTTTCAAACCGCCTATTTGTGAGCTGGCTGCAATACCGCACGATGGCTTTAGGCCCTAGTCCGGTTCCAGGGCTTCAGGCTGAGCCTTTGGTTAATGCTTCTTCCTGATGGGAAAGTAGAGTGATATGTGCCCATCCAAACACCTACAGCTAAACTCTCATTTGTTTCCCCTCTTCCTGTTCATCCTCTGCACAATTTGCAAACTGTGCATAAAAGGAGGGTAAAGGCACTGACACTCCAAGTGGGGAGATTTTTAGTAATGCAGATGGAATGGTGGAGCCGAGCACGACGAAAGGAAAAATGAGGTACCTTTTAGAAAACTTTCCCAATTACACAGTGTACCATCCACTGGGTTTCCCATGCATGTTTTAACTGTAGGAAGATTCCCTTAAACCGGGAGAGTTGGGACCACTACAATGGGTAGCACACAGTATTGCTCTAAGTGGCGTTCTTTTGCTCACACAACCTCAGCAATCTTGTCAGCCCCAAGTGTCCAGTCTTATGTCTCATCCAGCTGTGGGTGTAAAGGTGGTCAATCCAGGTTGGATCACAGGCCCTGAACGAAATTTTTAAGATTTCTCTCTTTTTCGCGGTTTTTGCATTTTGCTTTTGAAACTTATTTTTATAAGGGGGTTTAGCTGAATTTCAGTGCTGTGTTCATGCCATTATACACACATATGCTTTCTTTATGGAGACATGAGAATACATACGTTTTAAAATTCTTACAGTCAGATATATTCCTCTGCAATGAATAGTGGGTGTTGAGTCCAGTTCATTGTGTGGGGAGTAGGTGTTGTCTATTACATACATGGTTTAGGTAACGGTATCTGTGTTAATTTAAAACTGTGGTTTTATGCATCACCCCACCTCGGCTTTCCCGTTAAGCAGGCAGAAGATTGTTTTCTAAATGTGCGACTCTGTAGTGTTTGTAATCCACTTCATGTGTAGCCATGTGTACATTCACCCTATGAGTGACAACTTATGATAAGATTTGTTACTCTGCTATCTTTCCTAACTCAGTTCATGTGTAGCCATGGTTACAGGACCTTTGTAAGTGATATCTTATGACGTTTCTTTTTCAATGTGACTTATTTCACTTAGAATCATTGTACCTGAAACCACTCATTTTGCTGCTACTGGCCTTATGACATTGATTTCATGGCTAAGGGATATTCAATCGTACGTAAGTACCACAATTTCTTGAACCATTTTTTTTCTTTCCTGGGACATTTAAGGTGTACCCAAGTTGAGGTTCGTGTAAGCAGTGCAGCCCTAAATTTTGGGGTGGCTCTGTCTTACTGATTTTCATTTTTCCAAATGTATATTCCCTAGACTGGAACTGCCATTGGCTCTGTAGCTCTGTTTTTTATTTGTTTTAGGGAACACAGTGCACTACCCCAGAGAGGCATTTAGAAATTTACATCCTGCCCATTAGCCTAACAAGACTCCCTGTTCTCCAGGGCCTGTCTTGCCTTTCTGGTTTTTTCACATTTTTCGGATGTCCCTTTTCACCAGTGGGAAGTGATCGTTCTTGTAGTGCAGATTTGCATTACTTGCTGGCTTGCTTCGCCAAAAAGGGCGTATGCATTTTTTCTTGAATATATTCAGAAGAAAACGCATATGCGCTTTTGGACAAGTACATCACTGATGAAGTAGTTCTCCTCTGCCTGTACTTTAAAGGCGATTCCAATGTACCTCTTGAAGTCTGTTTCCTGCTATTCTGCCTCGCATTCATGACAGCCTCGTTGGCTTCCCTCAAAAGATTTTTGGACGATAGTTTCCTTTATTACTCTGCCAGTTTGTGAATTGCTGTGCCCCTGAGCTCCATTTTTCAACTATTTTTTTGTGAACTGAACGAAAGTCCAAAATTTTGGATCACGACCTCTACTGGTTCCTGGTGGGTGGCTGAGACTTTGGTTAATTTTTCTTGGTGCCGGGAATTTAGAGTGACATGTGCCCGTCCAAATGTCTAACAGCTGCTCTCTCATTGGTTCTCCCTCTTCCCTTCCATCCTCTGCCAAATTTGCAACCTGTGCGAACCAGGAGGTTAAAGGGTCTGGCTCTAAAGTTGGGAGATTGATAGTAAAGCAGTTGGAAAGTGAAACCGGAGCACCAGGAGAGGGACTATTCATTGAGTTTTAGAAAACTTTTGAATTCACAGTGTGTCCATTCTCTAGGTTTCCCGTACATGTTATAGCTGTAGTAATATAACTTTCAATCTGGAGATTTGGGTCACATGGAATGGGGGCAATGCATTATTGTTTTGAAGGGTCTGCATTTGCTCACCCAAACTCACCAATCCTCTCAGTCCCAAGTGTCCAGCCTTATGCCACCTCCAGCTGTCATTGTAGATAGGGTCATTCCAGGTTTCATGAGAGACCCTGAAGGAATTGTAAAGAATTTCCCTGTTTTTTGGTTTTGTTTTTGAAATTCCTTTTTATAGTGGGTTTGAGCTGATTCTCGCTGCCATGTTTAGGACAGTCTAGACACACTTGATTCCCTTACGTTGACATATCAATACATAGGTTGTAAGATTCTTACTAGTCAGATCTATTCCTCTGCGGGAAGTATGGGGTTTTGAGTCCCTTTCACTGAGGAAGGTGTTGGTCTTGTCTAATCCACGTAGGTTTTAGAAACGGTACTTGTGCTTATATCAAACTCTGGTTTTATGCATCACCCCACCTCTCCTTCCCCCTTAAACGGGCATAAGAGTGTTTTCTTAATGTGAGACTCTGTTCTCTTTCCTAACTTAGTTCATGTGTAGCCATGTTTACAGGATCTTCATAAGTCATATCTTATGATAAGTTTCTTTTTCTGTGTGACTTATTTCACTTAGAATCATCGTACCTGAATCCAATCACTTTGCTGCTCCTGATCTTTTGACATTGATTTCATGGCTGTGGGATATTCCATCGTACATAAGTACCACAATTTTTTGAACCATGTTCATATTTCCTGGGATATTTAATTTGTACCCAAGTTGAGGTTCTTGTAAGCAGTGCAGCCCTAAATTTGGGGGTGGCTCTGTCTTATTGATTTTCAGTTTTCCCAAGGTATATTCCCTAGACTGGAAGTGCCCTTGGCTCTATAGCTCTGTTGGTTCCTTGTTTTGGGGAACACAATGCACTCCTCCAGTGAGTCAGTTGGCAATTTACATCCCGCCCATCAGCATAACAAGGCTCCCTCTTCTCCAAGGCCTGTCTTGCCTTTCTGGTTTTTACACATTTTGTGGATGTCCCTTTTGACCGGTGGGAAGTGATACTTCTTTGTAGTGCAGATTTGCATTGCCCGCTTGCTTGCTTGGCCAAAAAGGGTGTATGCATTTTCTCCTGAATATATTCAGGTGAAACGCATACGCCCTTTTTGGCCAAGTGCGTCATTGTCGAAGTTGTGGCCCTCTTCCTGTGCTTTAAAGGCGATTCCAACGTACCTCTTGAAATCTGTTTCCTGCTGTTCTGCCTCGCTTTCAAGTCTGCCTCGTTGCCTTACCCCAACAGATTTTGGGACGATAGTTGTCCTCTATTACTCTGCCAGTTTGTGAATTGCTGTGGCCCTGAGCTCCATTTTTCAACTCGTTTTTTTTGAGCAGAACGCAAGTACAAAATTTTGGTTCAGGACCTCTACTGTTTACCGGTGGGTGGCTGAGACTTTGGTTAATTCATCTTCCTGCCGGGAAATTAGAGTGAAATGTGTCCGTCCAAATACCTAACAGCTACTCTCTCATTGGTTCTCCCTCTTCCCTTCCATCCTCTGCCAAATTGGCAAACTGTGCGAACCAGGAGCTTAAAGGGGCTGTCTCTCCAAGTTGGGAGATTGATAGTAAAGAAGTTGGAAAGTCAAACCGGAGCACCAGGAGACGGACTACTCGTTGAGTTTTAGAAATCTTTTGTATTCACAGTGTGTCCATTCTCTAGGTTTCCCGTACATGTTATAGCTGTAGTAATATTCCCTTCAACCTGGAGAGTTGGGACCCATGGAATGGGGGCCATGCATTATGGCTTTAAAGGGTCTGCATTTGCTCACCCAGTCTCACCAATCCTCTCAGTCCCAAGTCTCCAGCCTTATGCCACATCCAACTATCATTGTAGATATGGTCATTCCAGGTTTCATGAGAGACCCTGAAGGAATTGTAAAGAATTTCCCTGTTTTTTGGTTTTGTTTTTGAAATTCCTTTTTATAGTGGGTTTGAGCTGATTCTCGCTGCCATGTTTAAGCCATTCTAAACACACTTGTTTCCCTTACGGAGACATATCAATACATAGGTTTTAAGATTCTTACTAGTCAGATCTATTCCTCTGCTGGAAATATGGGGTTTTGAGTCCCTTTCACTGAGGAAGGTGTAGGTCTTGTCAATTCCACAGTTGGTTATAGAAATGGTACCTGTGCTTATATCAAACTCTGGTTTTATGCATCACCCCACCTCTCCTTTCCCCTTAAGCAGGAATAAGAGTGTTTTCTAAATGTGAGACTTTGTTCTCTTTCCTAACTCAGTTCATGTTTAGCCATGTTTACAGGATCTTCATAAGTGATATCTTAGGATAAGTTTCTTTTTCTGTGTGACTTATTTCACTTAGAATCATCGTACCTGAATCCACTCAATTTGCTGCTCCTGGTCTTATGACATTGATTTCTTGGCTGAGGGATATTCCATCGGACATAAATACCACAGTTTTTTGAACCATTTTTATATTTCCTGGGATATTTAAGGTGTACCCAAGTTGAGGTTCTTGTAAGCAGTGCAGCCCTATATTTGGGGGTGGCTCTGTCTTATTGAGTTTCAGTTTTCCCAAGGTATATTCCCTAGACTGGAAGTGCCCTTGGCTCTGTAGCTCTGTTCTTTACTTGTTTTAGGGAACACAATGCACTCCTACAGTGAGGCAGTAGGCAATTTACATCCCGCCCATCAGCATAACAAGGCTCCCTGTTCTCCAGGGCCTGTCTTGCCTTTCTGGTTTTTACACATTTTGTGGATGTCCCTTTTGACCATTGGGAAGTGATACTTCTTTGTAGTACAGATTTGAATTGCCCGCTTGCTTGCTTGGCCAAAAGGGCGTATGCGTTTTCTTCTGAATATATTCAGTAGAAAACGCATACGCCCTTTTTGGCCAAGTGCGTCATTGTCGAAGTTGTGCCCTTCTTCCTGTGCTTTAAAGGCGATTCCAATGTACCTCTTGAAATCAGTTTCCTGCTATTCTGCCTCGCTTTCAAGTCCGCCTCGTTGCCTTGCCTCAACAGATTTTTGGATGATAGTTGTCCTTTATTACTCTGCCAGTTTGTGAATTGCTGTGCCCCAGAGCTCCATTATTCAACTCGTTTTTGTGAGCTGAACGCAAGTACAAATTTTGGTTCAGGACCTCTACTGGTACCCCTTGGGTGGCTGAGACATTGGTTAATTCTTCTTCCTGCCGGGAAATTAGAGTGACATGTGCCCGTCCAAATGCCTAACATCTAGTCTCTCATTGGTTCTCCCTCTTCCCTTCCATCCTCTGCCAAATTGGCAACCTGTGCGAACCAGGAGGTTAAAGGGGCTGTCTTTCCAAGTTGGGAGATTGATAGTAAAGCAGTTGGAAAGTCAAACCGGAGCACCAGGAGAGGGACCACACGTTGAGTTTTAGAAACCTTTTGTATTCACATTATGTCCATTCTCTAGGTTTCCCGTACATGTTACAGCTGTAGTAATATTCCCTTCAACATGGAGAGTTGGGACCCATGGAATGGGTGCCATGCATTTTCGCTTTATAGGGTCTGCATTTGCTCACCCAATCTCACCAATGCTCTCAGTCCCAAGTGTCCAGCCTTATGCCACATCCAGCTGTCATTGTAGATAGGGTCATTCCAGGTTTCATCAGAGACCCTGAAGGAATTGTAAGGAATGTCCCTGTTTTTTGGTTTTGTTTTTGAAATTCCTTTTTATAGTGGGTTTGTTCTGATTCTCGCTGCCATGTTTATGCCAGTCTAGACACAGTTGATTCCCTTACGGAGTCATAGCAATACATAGGTTTTAAGATTCTTACTAGTCAGATCTATTCCTCTGCGTGAAATATGGGGTTTTGAGTCCCTTTCACTGAGGAAGGTGTAGGTCTTGTCTATACCAAAGTTGCTTTTAGAAACGGTACCCGTGTTTATATCAAACTCTGGTTTTATGCATCACCCCACCTCTCCTTGCCCCTTAAGCAGGCATAAGAGTGTTTTCTAAATGTGAGCGTCTGTTCTCTTTCCTAACTCAGTTCAGGTGTAGCCATGTTTACAGGATCTTCATAAGTGATATCTTATGATAAGTTTCTTTTTCTGTGTGACTTATTTCACTTAGAATCATCGTACCTGAATCCACTCACTTTGCTGCTCCTGGTCTAATGACATTGATTACATGGCTGAGGGATATTCCACCATACATAACTACCACAATTTTTTGAACCACTTTTATATTTCCTGGAATATTTATGGTGTACCCAAGTTGAGGTTCTTGTAAGCAGTGCAGCCATAAATTTAGAGGTGTCACTGTCTTATTGATTTTCAGTTATCCCGAGGTATATTCCCTAGACTGGAAGTGCCCTTGGCTCTGTAGCTGTGTTGTTTAGTTGTTTTAGGGAACACAATGCACTCCTCCAGTGAGGCAGTTGGCAATTTACATCCCGCCCATCAGCATAACAAGGCTCCCTGTTCTCCAGGGCCTGTCTTGCCTATCTGGTTTTTACACATTTTGTGGATGTCCCTTTTGACCGGTGGGAAGTTATACTTCTTTGTAGTACAGATTTGCATTTCCCGATTGCTTGCTTGGCCAAAAAGGGCGTATGCGTTTTCTCCTGAATATATTGAGGAGAAAACGCATACACCCATTTTGGAGAAGTGCGTCATTGTTGAAGTTGTGCCCCTCTTCCTGTGCTTTAAAGGCGATTCCAACGTACCTCTTGAAATCTGTTTCCTGCTATTCTGCCTGGCTTTCAAGTCGATCTCGTTGCCTTTCCTCCTCAGATTTTTGGACGATAGTTGTCCTTTATTACTCTGCCAGTTTGTGAATTGCTGTGACCCTGAGCTCCATTTTTCAACTCGTTTTTTGTGAGCTGAACGCAAGTCCAAAATTTTGGTTCAGGATCCGTACTGGTTCCCGGTGGGTGGCTGAGACTTTGGTTAATTCTTCTTCCTGCCGGGAAATTAGAGTGACATGTGCCCGTCCAAATGCCTAACAGTAACTCTCTCATTGGTTCTCCCTCTTCCCTTCCATCCTCTGCCAATTTGGCAACCTGTGCGAACCAGGAGGTTAAAGGGGCTGTCTCTCCAAGTTGGGAGATTGATAGTAAAGCAGTTGGAAAGTCAAACCGGAGCACCAGGAGAGGGACTACTCGTTGAGTTTTAGAAACCTTTTGTATTCACAGTGTGTCCATTCTCTAGGTTTCCCGTACATGTTATAGCTGAAGTAATATTCCCTTCAACCTGGAGAGTTGGGACCCATGGAATGGGGGCCATGCATTTTTGCTTTAAAGAGTCTGCATTTGCTCACCCAATCTCACCAATCCTCTCAGTCCCAAGTGTCCAGCCTTATGCCACATCCAGCTGTCATTGTAGACAGGGTTTTTCCAGATTTCCTCAGAGACCCTGAAGGAAATGTAAAGAATTTCCCTGTTTTTTGGTTTTGTTTTTGAAATTCCTTTTTATAGTGGGTTTGAGCTGATTCTCTCTGCCGTGTTTATGCCAGTCTAGAAACACTTGATTCCCTTACAGAGACATATCAATACATAGGTTTTAAGATTCTTACTAGTCAGATCTATTCCTCTGCGGGCAATATGGGTTTTTGAGTCCCTTTCACTGAAGAAGGTGTAGGTCTTGTCTATTCCACAGTTTGTTTTGGAAATGGTACCTGTGCTTATATCAAACTCTGGTTTTATGCATCACCCCAACTCTCCTTTCCCCTTAAGCAGACATAAGAGTGTTTTCTAAATGTGAGACTCTGTTCTCTTTCCTAACTCAGTTCATGTGTAGCCATGTTTACAGGATCTTCATAAGTCATATCTTATGATAAGTTTCTTTTTCGGTGTGACTTATTTCACTTAGAATCATCGTACCTGAATCCACTCACTTTGCTGCTCCTGGTCTTATGACATTGATTTCATGGCTGAGGGATATTCCATCGGACATAAATACCACAGTTTTTTGAACCATTTTTATAATTCCTGGGATATTTAAGGTGTACCCAAGTTGAGGTTCTTGTAAGCAGTGCATCCCTAAATTTGGGGGTGGCTCTGTCTTATTGATTTTCAGTTTTCCCAATGTATATTCCCTAGACTGGAAGTGCCCTTGGCTCTGTAGCTCTGTTGTTTACTTGTTTTAGGGAACGCAATGCACTCCTCCAGTGAGGCAGTTGGCAATTTACATCCCGCCCATCAGCATAACAAGGCTCCCTGTTCTCCAGGGCCTGTCTTGCCTTTCTGGTTTTTACACATTTTGTGGATGTCCCTTTTGACCGGTGGGAAGTGATACTTTTTGTAGTGCAGATTAGCATTGCCCGCTTGCTTGTTTGGCCAAAAAGGTCGGATGCGTTTTCTCCTGAATATATTCAGGAGAAAACGCATACGCCCTTTTTGGCCAACTGCGTCATTGTCGAAGTTGTGCCCCTCTTCCTGTGCTGTAAAGGCGATTCCAACGTACCTCTTGAAATCTGTTTCCTGCTATTGTGCCTGGCTTTCAAGTCTGCTTCGTTGCCTTCCCTCAACAGATTTTTGGACGATAGTTGTCCTTTATTAATCTGCCAGTTTGTGAATTGCTGTGGCCCTGAGCTCCATTTTCCAACTCGTTTTTTGTGAGCTGTACGCAAGTCCAAAATTTTGGTACAGGACCTATACTGGTTCCCGGTGGGTGGCTGAGACTCTGGTTAATTCTTCTTCCTGCCGGGAAATTAGAGTGACATGTGCCCGTCCAAATGTCTAACAGTAACTCTCTCATTGGTTCTCCCTCTTCCCTTCCATCCTCTGCCAAATTGGCAACCTGTGCGAACCAGGAGGTTAAAGGGGCTGTCTCTCCAAGTTGGGAGATTGATAGTAAAGCAGTTGGAAAGTCAAACCGGAGCACCAGCAGTGGGACTACTCGTTGAGTTTTAGAAACCTTTTGTATTCACAGTGTGTCCATTCTCTAGGTTTCCCGTACATGTTATAGCTGTAGTAAATTTCCCTTCAACCTGGAGAGTTGGGACCCATGGAATGGGGGCCATGCATTTTTGCTTTAAACGGTCTGCATTTGCTCACCCAATCTCACCAATCCTCTCAGTCCCAAGTGTCCAGCCTTATGCCACATCCAGCTGTCATTGTAGACAGGGTTTTTCCAGGTTTCATCAGAGACCCTGAAGGAAATGTAAAGAATTTCCCTGTTTTTTTGGTTTTGTTTTTGAAATTCCTTTTTATCGTGGGTTTGAGCTGATTCTCTCCGCCATGTTTATGCCAGTCTAGACACACTTGATTCCCTTACAGAGACATATCAATACATAGGTTTTAAGATTCTTACTAGTCAGATCTATTCCTCTGCGGGAAATATGGGGTTTTGAGTCCCTTTCACTGAGGAAGGTGTAGGTCTTGCCTATTCCACAGTTGGTTTTGGAAATGGTACCTGTGCTTATAACAAACTCTGTATTTATGCATCACCCCACCTCTCCTTTCCCCTTAAGCAGGCATAAGAGTGTTTTCTAAATGTGAGACTCTCTTCTCTTTCCTAACTCAGTTCATGTGTAGCCATGTTTACAGGATCTTCATAAGTCATATTTTATTATAAGTTTCTTTTTCTGTGTGACTTATTTCACTTAGAATCATCGTACCTGAATCCACTCACTTTGCTGCTCCTGGTCTTATGACATTGATTTCATGGCTGAGGGATATTCCATCGGACATAAATACCACAGTTTTTTGAACCATTTTTATAATTCCTGGGATATTTAAGGTGTACCCAAGTTGAGGTTCTTGTAAGCACTGCATCCCTTAATTTGGGGGTGGCTCTGTCTTATTGATTTTCAGTTTTCCCAATGTATATTCCCTAGACTGGAAGTGCCCTTGGCTCTGTAGCTCTGTTGTTTACTTGTTTTAGGGAACGCAATGCACTCCTCCAGTGAGGCAGTTGGCAATTTACATCCCGCCCATCAGCATAACAAGGCTCCCTGTTCTCCAGGGCCTGTCTTGCCTTTCTGGTTTTTACACATTTTGTGGATGTCCCTTTTGACCGGTGGGAAGTGATACTTCTTTGTAGTGCAGATTTGCATTGCCCGCTTGCTTGTTTGGCCAAAAAGGGCGTATGCGTTTTCTCCTGAATATATTCAGGAGAAAACGCATACGCCCTTTTTGGCCAACTGCGTCATTGTCGAAGTTGTGACCCTCTTCTAGTGCTTTAAAGGCGATTCCAACGTACCTCTTGAAATCTGTTTCCTGCTATTCTGCCTGGCTTTCAAGTCTGCCTCGTTGCCTTCCCTCAACAGATTTTTGGAAGATAGTTGTCCTTTATTACTCTGCCAGTTTGTGAATTGCTGTGGCCCTGAGCTCCATTTTCCAACTCGTTTTTTGTGAGCTGTACGCAAGTCCAAAATTTTGGTTCAGGACCTATACTGGTTCCCGGTGGGTGGCTGAGACTCTGGTTAATTCTTCTTCCTGCCGGGAAATTAGAGTGACATGTGCCCGTCCAAATGCCTAACAGTAACTCTCTCATTGGTTCTCCCTCTTCCATTCCATCCTCTGCCAAATTGGCAACCTGTGCGAACCAGGAGGTTAAAGGGGCTGTCTCTCCAACTTGGGAGATTGATAGCAAAGCAGTTGGAAAGTCAAACCGGAGCACCAGGAGAGGGACTACGCGTTGAGTTTTAGAAACCTTTTGTATTCACAGTGTGTCCATTCTCTAGGTTTCCCGTACATGTTATAGCTGTAGTAATATTCCCTTCAACTTGGAGAGTTGGGACCCATGGAATGGGGGCCATGCATTTTTGCTTTAAAGGGTCTGCATTTGCTCACCCAATCTCACCAATCCTCTCATTCCCAAGTGTCCAGCCTTATGCCACATCCAGCTGTCATTGTAGACAGGGTTTTTCCAGGTTTCATCAGAGACCCTGAAGGAAATGTAAAGAATTTCCCTGTTTTTTTGGTTTTGTTTTTGAAATTCCTTTTTATAGTGGGTTTGAGCTGATTCGCTCTGCCATGTTTATGCCAGTCTAGACACACTTGATTCCCTTACAGAGACATATCAATACATATGTTTTAAGATTCTTACTAGTCAGATCTATTCCTCTGCGGGCAATATGGGGTTTTGAGTCCCTTTCACTGAGGAAGGTGTAGGTCTTGCCTATTCCACAGTTGGTTTTGGAAATGGTACCTGTGCTTATATCAAACTCTGGTTTTATGCATCACCCCACCTCTCCTTTCCCCTTAAGCAGGCATAAGAGTGTTTTCTAAATGTGAGACTCTGGTCTCTTTCCTAACTCAGTTCATGTGTAGCCATGTTTACAGGATCTTCATAAGTCATATCTTATGATAAGTTTCTTTTTCTGTGTGACATATTTCACTTAGAATCATCGTGCCTGAATCCACTCACTTTGCTGCTCCTGGTCTTATGACATTGATTTCATGGCTGAGGGATGTTCCATCGGACATAATTACCACAGTTTTTTGAACCATTTTTATATTTCCTGGGATATTTAAGTTGTACCCAAGTTGAGGTTCTTGTAAGCAGTGCAGCCCTAAATTTGGGGGTGGCTCTGTCTTATTGATTTTCAGTTTTCCCAATGTATGTTCCCTAGACTGGAAGTGCCCTTGGCTCTGTAGCTCTGTTGTTTACTTGTTTTAGGGAACGCAATGCACTCCTCCAGTGAGGCAGTTGGCAATTTACATCCCGCCCATCAGCATAACAAGGCTCCCTGTTCTCCAGGGCCTGTCTTGCCTTTCTGGTTTTTACACATTTTGTGGATGTCCCTTTTGACCGGTGGGAAGTGATACTTCTTTGTAGTGCAGATTTGCATTGCCCGCTTGCTTGTTTGGCCAAAAAGGTGTATGCGTTTTCTCCTGAATATATTCAGGAGAAAACGCATACGCCCTTTTTGGCCAACTGCGTCATTGTCGAAGTTGTGCCCCTCTTCCTGTGCTTTAAAGGCGATTCCACCGTACCTCTTGAAATCTGTTTCCTGCTATTCTGCCTGGCTTTCAAGTCTGCCTCGTTGCCTTCCCTCAACAGATTTTTGGACGATAGTTGTCCTTTATTACTCTGCAAGTTTGTGAATTGCTGTGGCCCTGAGCTCCATTTTCCAACTCGGTTTTTGTGAGCTGTACGCAAGTCCAAAATTTTGGTTCAGGACCTATACTCGTTCCCAGTGGGTGGCTGAGACTCTGGTTAATTCTTCTTCCTGCCGGGAAATTAGAGTGACATGTGCCCGTCCAAATGCCTAACAGTAACTCTCTCATTGGTTCTCCCTCTTCCCTTCAATCCTCTGCCAAATTGGCAACCTGTGCGAACCAGGAAGTTAAAGGGGCTGTCTCTCCAAGTTGGGAGATTGATAGTAAAGCAGTTGGAAAGTCAAATCGGAGCACCAGGAGAGGGACTACTCGTTGAGTTTTAGAAACCTTTTGTATTCACAGTGTGTCCATTCTCTAGGTTTCCCGTACATGTTATAGCTGTAGTAATATTCCCTTCAACCTGGAGAGCTGGGACCCATGGAATGGGGGCCATGCATTTTTGCTTTAAAGGGTCTGCATTTGCTCACCCAATCTCAACAATCCTCTCAGTCCCAAGTGTCCAGCCTTATGCCACATCCAGCTGTCATTGTAGACAGGGTTTTTCAGGGTTTCATCAGAGACCCTGAAGGAAATGTAAAGAATTTCCCTGTTTTTTGGTTTTGTTTTTGAAATTCCTTTTTATAGTGGGTTTGAGCTGATTCTCTCTGCCATGTTTATGCCAGTCTAGACACACTTGATTCCCTTACAGAGACATATCAATACATAGGTTTTAAGATTCTTACTAGTCAGATCTATTCCTCTGCGGGAAATATGGTGTTTTGAGTCCCTTTCACTGAGGAAGGTGTAGGTCTTCTCTATTCCACAGTTGGTTTTGGAAATGGTACCTGTGCTTATATCAAACTCTGGTTTTATGCATCACCCCACCTCTCCTTTTCCCTTAAGCAGGCATAAGAGTGTTTTCTAAATGTGAGACTCTGTTCTCTTTCCTAACTCAGTTCATGTGTAGCCATGTTTACAGGATCTTCATAAGTGATATCTTATGATAAGTTTCTTTTTCTGTGTGACTTATTTCACTTAGAATCATCGTACCCGAATCCACTCACTTTGCTGCTCCTGGTCTTATGACATTGATTTCATGGCTGAGGGATATTCCATCGGACATAAATACCACAGTTTTTTGAACCATTTTTATAATTCCTGGGATATTTAAGGTGTACCCAAGTCGAGGTTCTTGTAAGCAGTGCAGCCCTAAATTTGGGGGTGGCTCTGCCTTATGGATTTTCAGTTTTCCCAAGGTATATTCCCTAGACTGGAAGTGCCCTTGGCTCTGTAGCTCTGTTGTTTACTTGTTTTAGGGAACGCAATGCACTCCTCCAGTGAGGCAGTTGGCAATTTACATCCCGCCCATCAGCATAACAAGGCTCCCTGTTCTCCAGGGCCTGTCTTGCCTTTCTGGTTTTTACACATTTTGTGGATGTCCCTTTTGACCGGTGGGAAGTGATACTTCTTTGTAGTGCAGATTTGCATTGCCCGCTTGCTTGTTTGGCCAAAAAGGGCGTATGCGTTTTCTCCTGAATATATTCAGGAGAAAACGCATACGCCCTTTTTGGCCAACTGCGTCATTGTCGAAGTTGTGCCCCTCTTCCTGTGCTTTAAAGGCGATTCCAACGTACCTCTTGAAATCTGTTTCCTGCTATTGTGCCTGGATTTCAAGTCTGCCTCGTTGCCTTCCCTCAACAGATTTTTGGACGATAGTTTTCCTTTATTAATCTGCCAGTTTGTGAATTGCTGTGGCCCTGAGCTCCATTTACCAACTCGGTTTTTGTGAGCTGTACGCAAGTCCAAAATTTTGGTTCAGGACCTATACTGGTTCCCAGTGGGTGGCTGAGACTCTGGTTAATTTTTCTTCCTCCCGGGAAATTAGAGTGACATGTGCCCGTCCAAATGCCTAACAGTAACTCTCTCATTGGTTCTCCCTCTTCCCTTCAATCCTCTGCCAAATTGGCAACCTGTGCGAACAAGGAAGTTAAAGGGGCTGTCTCTCCAAGTTGGTAGATTGATAGTAAAGCAGTTGGAAAGTCAAACCGGAGCACCAGGAGAGGGACTACTCGTTGAGTTTCAGAAACCTTTTGTATTCACAGTGTGTCCATTGTCTAGGTTTCCCGTACATGTTATAGCTGTAGTAATATTCCCTTCCACCTGGAGAGTTGGGACCCATGGAATGGGGGCCATGCATTTTTGCTTTAAAGGGTCTGCATTTGCTCACCCAATCTCACCAATCCTCTCAGTCCCAAGTGTCCAGCCTTATGCCACATCCAGCTGTCATTGTAGATAGGGTCATTCCAGGTTTCATCAGAGAACCTGAAGGAAATGTAAAGAATTTCCCTGTTTTTTGGTTTTGTTTTTGAAATTCCTTTTCATAGTGGGTTTGAGCTGATTCTCTCTGCCATGTTTATGCCAGTCTAGACACACTTGATTTCCTTACAGAGACATATCAATACATAGGTTTTAAGATTCCTACTAGTCAGATCTATTCCTCTGCGGGAAATATGGGGTTTTGAGTCCCTTTCACTGAGGAAGGTGTAGGTCTTGTCTATTCCACAGTTGGTTTTGGAAATGGTACCTGTGCTTATATCAAACTCTGGTTTTATGCATCACCCCACCTCTCCTTTCCCCTTAAGCAGGCATAAGAGTGTTTTCTAAATGTGAGCCTCTGTTCTCTTTCCTAACTCAGTTCATGTGTAGCCATGTTTACAGGATCTTCATAAGTGATATCTTATGATAAGTTTCTTTTTCTGTGTGACTTATTTCACTTAGAATCATCGTACCTGAATCCACTCACTTTGCTGCTCCTGGTCTTATGACATTGATTTCATGGCTGAGGGATATTCCATCGGACATAAATACCACAGTTTTTTGAACCATTTTTATATTTCCTGGGATATTTAAGGTGTACCCAAGTTGAGGTTCTAGTAAGCAGTGCAGCCCTAAATTTGGGGGTGGCTCTGTCTTATAGATTTTCAGGTATCCCAATGTATATTCCCTAGACTGGAAGTGCCCTTGGCTCTGTAGCTCTGTTGTTTACTTGTTTTAGGGAACGCAATGCACTCCTCCAGTGAGGCAGTTGACAATTTACATCCCGCCCATCAGCATAACAAGGCTCCCTATTCTCCAGGGCCTGTCTTGCCTTTCTGGTTTTTACACATTTTGTGGATGTCCCTTTTGACTGGTGGGAAGTGATACTTCTTTGTAGTGCAGATTTGCATTGCCCGCTTGCTTGTTTGGCCAAAAAGGGCGTATGCATTTTCTCCTGAATATATTCAGGAGAAAACGCATACGCACTTTTTGGCCAACTGCGTCATTGTCGAAGTTGTGCCCCTCTTCCTGTGCTTTAAAGGCGATTCCAACGTACCTCTTGAAATCTGTTTCCTGCTATTCTGCCTGGCTTTCAAGTCTGCCTCGTTGCCTTTCCTCAATAGATTTTTGGACGATAGTTGTCCTTTATTACTCTGCCAGTTTGTGAATTGCTGTGGCCCTAAGCTCCATTTTCCAACTCGTTTTTTGTGAGCTGTACGCAAGTCTAAAATTTTGTTTCAGGACCTATACTGGTTCCCGGTGGGTGGCTGAGACTCTGGTTAATTCTTCTTCCTGCCGGGAAATTAGAGTGACATGTGCCCGTCCAAATGCCTAACAGTAACTCTCTCATTGGTTCTCCCTCTTCCCTTCCATCCTCTGCCAAATTGGCAACCTGTGCGAACCAGGAGGTTAAAGGGGCTGTCTCTCCAAGTTGGGAGATTGATAGTAAAGCAGTTGGAAAGTCAAACCGGAGCACCAGGAGAGGGACTACTCGTTGAGTTTTAGAAACCTTTTGTATTCACAGTGTGTCCATTCTCTAGGTTTCCCGTACATGTTATAGCTGTAGTAATATTCCCTTCAACCTGGAGAGTTGGGACCCATGGAATGGGGGCCATGCATTTTTGCTTTAAAGGGTCTGCATTTGCTCACCCAATCTCACCAATCCTCTCAGTCCCAAGTGTCCAGCCTTATGCCACATCCAGCTGTCATTGTAGACAGGGTTTTTCCGGGATTCATCAGAGACCCTGAAGGAAATGTAAAGAATTTCCCTGTTTCTCGGTTTTGTTTTTGAAATTCCTTTTTATAGTGGGTTTGAGCTGATTCTCTCTGCCATGTTTATGCCAGTCTAGACACACTTGATTCCCTTACAGAGACATATCAATACATAGGTTTTAAGATCCCTACTAGTCAGATCTATTCCTCTGTGGGAAATATGGGGTTTTGAGTCCCTTTCACTGAGAAAGGTGTAGGTCTTGTCTATTCCACAGTTTGTTTTGGAAATGGTACCTGTGCTTATATCAAACTCTGGTTTTATGCATCACCCCACCTCTCCTTTCCCCTTAAGCAGGCATAAGAGAATTTTCTAAATGTGAGACTCTGTTCTCTTTCCTAACTCAGTTCATGTGTAGCCATGTTTACAGGTTCTTCATAAGTCATATCTTATGATAAGTTTCTTTTTCTGTGTGACTTATTTCACTTAGAATCATCGTACCTGAATCCACTCACTTTGCTGCTCCTGGTCTTATGACATTGATTTCATGGCTGAGGGATATTGCATCGGACATAAATACCACAGATTTTTGAACCATTTTTATATTTCCTGGGATATTTAAAGTGTACCCAAGTTGAGGTTCTTGTAAGAAGTGCAGCCCTAAATTTGGGGGTGGCTCTGTCTTATTGATTTTCAGTTTTCCCAATGTATATTCCCTAGACTGGAAGTGCCCTTGGCTCTGTAGCTCTGTTGTTTACTTGTTTTAGGGAACGCAATGCACTCCTCCAGTGAGGCAGTTGGCAATTTACATCCCGCCCATCAGCATAACAAGGCTCCCTGTTCTCCAGGGCCTGTCTTGCCTTTCTGGTTTTTACACATTTTGTGGATGTCCCTTTTGACCGGTGGGAAGTGATACTTCTTTGTAGTGCAGATTTGCTTTGCCCGCTTGCTTGTTTGGCCACAAAGGGCGTATGCGTTTTCTCCTGAATATATTCAGGAGAAAACGCATACGCCCTTTTTGGCCAACTGCGTCACTGTCGAAGTTGTGCCCCTCTTCCTGTGCTTTAAAGGCGACTCCAACTTACCTCTTGAAATCTGTTTCCTGCTATTCTGCCTGGCTTTCAAGTCTGACTCGTTGCCTACCCTCAACAGATTTTGGGACGATAGTTGTCCTTTATTACTCTGCCAGTTTGTGAATTGCTGTGGCCCTGAGCTCCATTTTCCAACTCGTTTTTTGTGAGCTGTACGCAAGTCCTAAATTTTGGTTCAGGACCTATACTGGTTCCCGGTGGGTGGCTGAGACTCTGGTTAATTCTTCTTCCTGCCGGGAAATTAGAGTGACATGTGCCCGTCCAAATGCCTAACAGTAACTCTCTCATTGGTTCTCCCTCTTCCCTTCCATCCTCTGCCAAATTGGCAACCTGTGCGAACCAGGAGGTTAAAGGGGCTGTCTCTCCAAGTTGGGAGTTTGATAGTAAAGCAGTTGGAAAGTCAAACCGGAGCACCAGGAGAGGGACTACTCGTTGAGTTTTAGAAACCTTTTGTATTCACAGTGTGTCCATTCTCTAGCTTTCCCGTACATGTTATAGTTGTAGTAATATTCCCTTCAACCTGGAGAGTTGGGACCCATGGAATGGGGGCCATGCATTTTTGCTTTAAAGGGTCTGCATTTGCTCACCCAATCTCACCAATCCTCTCAGTCCCAAGTGTCCAGCCTTATGCCACATCCAGCTGTCATTGTAGACATGGTTTTTCCGTGTTTCATCAGAGACCCTGAAGGAAATGTAAAGAATTTCCCTGCTTTTTGGTTTTGTTTTTGAAATTCCTTTTTATAGTGGGTTTGAGCTGATTCTCTCTGCCATGTTTATGCCAGTCTAGACACACTTGATTCCCTTACAGAGACATATCAATACATAGGTTTTAAGATTCTTACTAGTCAGATCTATTCCACTGCGGGAAATATGGGGTTTTGAGACCCTTTCACTGAGGAAGGTGTAGGTCTTGTCTATTCCACAGTTGGTTTTGGAAATGGTACCTGTGCTTATAAAAAACTCTGGTTTTATGCATCACCCCACCTCTCCTTTCCCCTTAAGCAGGCATAAGAGTGTTTTCTAAATGTGAGCCTCTGTTCTCTTTCCTAACTCAGTTCATGTGTAGCCATGTTTTCAGGATCTTCATAAGTCATATCTTATGATAAGTTTCTTTTTCTGTGTGACATATTTCACTTAGAATCATCGTACCTGAATCCACTCACTTTGCTGCTCCTGGTCTTATGACATTGATTTCTTGGCTGAGGGATATTCCATCGGACATAAATACCACAGTTTTTTGAACCATTTTTATATTTCCTGGAATATTTAAGGTGTACCCAAGTTGAGGTTCTTGTAAGCAGTGCAGCCCTAAATTTGGGGGTGGCTCTGTCTTATTGATTTTCAGTTTTCCCAATGTATATTCCCTAGACTGGAAGTGCCCTTGGCTCTGTAGCTCTGTTGTTTACTTGTTTTAGGGAACGCAATGCACTCCTCCAGTGAGGCAGTTGGCAATTTACATCCCGCCCATCAGAATAACAAGGCTCCCTGTTCTCCAGGGCCTGTCTTGCCTTTCTGGTTTTTACACATTTTGTGGATGTCCCTTTTGACCGGTGGGAAGTGATACTTCTTTGTAGTGCAGATTTGCATTGCCCGCTTGCTTGTTTGGCCAAAAAGGGCGTATGCGTTTTCTCCTGAATATATTCAGGAGAAAACGCATACGCCCTTTTTGGCCAACTGCGTCATTGTCGAAGTTGTGCCCCTCTTCCTGTGCTTTAAAGGCGATTCCAACGTACCTCTAGAAATCTGTTTCCTGCTATTCTGCCTGGCTTTCAAGTCTGCCTCGTTGCCTTCCCTCAACAGATTTTTGGACGATAGTTGTCCTTTATTACTCTGCCAGTTTGTGAATTGCTGTGGCCCTGAGCTCCATTTTCCAACTCGTTTTTTGTGAGCTGTACGCAAGTCCAAAATTTTGGTTCAAGACCTATACTGGTTCCCGGTGGGTGGCTGAAACATGGTTAATTCTTCTTCCTGCCGGGAAATTAGAGTGACATGTGCCCGTCCAAATGCCTAACAGTAACTCTCTCATTGGTTCTCCCTCTTCCCTTCCATCCTCTGCCAAATTGGCAACCTGTGCGAACCAGGAGGTTAAAGGGGCTGTCTCTCCAAGTTGGGAGATTGATAGTAAAGCAGTTGGAAAGTCAAACCGGAGCACCAGGAGAGGGACTACTCGTTGAGTTTTAGAAACCTTTTGTATTCACAGTGTGTCCATTCTCTAGGTTTCCCGTACATGTTATAGCTGTAGTAATATTCCCTTCAACCTGGAGAGTTGGGACCCATGGAATGGGGGCCATGCATTTTTGCTTTAAAGGGTCTGCATTTGTTCACCCAATCTCACCAATCCTCTCAGTCCCAAGTGTCCAGCCTTATGCCACATCCAGCTGTCATTGTAGATAGGGTCATTCCAGGTTTCATCAGAGAACCTGTAGGAAATGTAAAGAATTTCCCTGTTTTTTGGTTTTGTTTTTGAAATTCCTTTTTATATTGGGTTTGAGCTGATTCTCTCTGCCTTGTTTATGACAGTCTAGACACACTTGATTCCCTTACAGAGACATATCAATATATATGTTTTAAGATTCTTACTAGTCAGATCTATTCCTCTGCTGGAAATATGGGGTTTTGAGTCCCTTTCACTGAGGAAGGTGTAGGTCTTGTCTATTCCACAGTTGGTTTTGGAAATGGTACCTGTGCTTATATCAAACTCTGGTTTTATGCATCACCCCACCTCTCCTTTCCCCTTAAGCAGGCATAAGAGTGTTTTCTAAATGTGAGACTCTGTTCTCTTTCCTAACTCAGTTCATGTGTAGCCATGTTTACAGGATCTTCATAAGTCATATCTTATGATAAGTTTCTTTTTCTGTGTGACTTATTTCACTTAGAATCATCGTACCTGAATCCACTCACTTTGCTGCTCCTGGTCTTATGACATTGATTTCATGGCTGAGGGATATTCCATCGGACATAAACACCACAGTTTCTTGAACCATTTTTATATTTCCTGGGATATTTAAGGTGTACCCAAGTTGAGGTTCTTGTAAGCAGTGCAGCCCTAAATTTGGGGGTGGCTCTGTCTTATTGATTTTCAGTTTTCCCAATGTATATTCCCTAGACTGGAAGTGCCCTTGGCTCTGTAGCTCTGTTGTTTACTTGTTTTAGGGAACGCAATGCACTCCTCCAGTGAGGCAGTTGGCAATTTACATCCCGCCCATCAGCATAACAAGGCTCCCTGTTCTCCAGGTCCTGTCTTGCCTTTCTTGTTTTTACACATTTTGTGGATGTCCCTTTTGACCGGTGGGAAGTGATACTTCTTTGTAGTGCAGATTTGCATTGCCCGCTTGCTTGTTTGGCCAAAAAGGGCGTATGCGTTTTCTCCTGAATATATTCAGGAGAAAACGCATACGCCCTTTTTGGCCAACTGCGTCATTGTCGAAGTTGTGCCCCTCTTCCTGTGCTTTAAAGGCGATTCCAACGTACCTCTTGAAATCTGTTTCCTGCTATTCTGCCTGGCTTTCAAGTCTTCCTCGTTGCCTTCCCTCAACAGATTTTTGGACGATAGTTGTCCTTTATTACTCTGCCAGTTTGTGAATTGCTGTGGCCCTGAGCTCCATTTTCCAACTCGTTTTTTGTGAGCTGTACGCAAGTCCAAAATTTTGGTTCAGGACCTATACTGGTTCCCGGTGGGTGGCTGAGACTCTGGTTAATTTTTCTTCCTGCCGGGAAATTAGAGTGACATGTGCCCGTCCAAATGCCTAACAGTAACTCTCTCATTGGTTCTCCCTCTTCCCTTCCATCCTCTGCAAAATTGGCAACCTGTGCGAACCAGGAGGTTAAAGGAGCTGTCTCTCCAAGTTGGGAGATTGATAGTAAAGCAGTTGGAAAGTCAAACCGGAGCACCACGAGAGGGACTACTCGTTGAGTTTTAGAAACCTTTTGTATTCACAGTGTGTCCATTCTCTAGGTTTCCCGTACATGTTATAGCTGTAGTAATATTCCCTTCAACCTGGAGAGTTGGGACCCATGGAATGGGGACCATGCATTTTTGCTTTAAAGGGTCTGCATTTGCTCACCCAATCTCACCAATCCTCTCAGTCCCAAGTATCCAGCCTTATGCCACATCCAGCTGTCATTGTAGACAGGGTTTTTCCGGGTTTCATCAGAGACCCTGAAGGAAATGTAAAGAATTTTCCTGTTTTTTGGTTTTGTTTTTGAAATTCCTTTTTATAGTGGGTTTGAGCTGATTCTCTCTGCCATGTTTATGCCAGTCTAGACACACTTGATTCCCTTACAGAGACATATCAATACATAGGTTTTAAGATTCTTACTATTCAGATCTATTCCACTGTGGGAAATATGGTGTTTTGAGTCCCTTTCACTGAGGAAGGTGTAGGTCTTGGCTATTCCACAGTTGGTTTTGGAAATGGTACCTGTGCTTATAAAAAACTCTGGTTTTATGCATCACCCCACCTCTCCTTTCCCCTTAAGCAGGCATAAGAGTGTTTTCTAAATGTGAGACTCTGTTCTCTTTCCTAACTCAGTTCATGTGTAGCCATGTTTACAGGATCTTCATAAGTGATATCTTATGATAAGTTTCTTTTTCTGTGTGACTTATTTCACTTAGAATCATCGTACCTGAATCCACTCACTTTGCTGCTCCTGGTCTTATGACATTGATTTCATGGCTGAGGGATATTGCATCGGACATAAATACCACAGTTTTTTGAACCATTTTTATATTTCCTGGGATATTTAAGGTGTACCCAAGTTGAGGTTCTTGTAAGCAGTGCAGCCCTAAATTTGGGGGTGGCTCTGTCTTATTGATTTTCAGTTTTCCCAATGTATATTCCCTAGACTGGAAGTGCCCTTGGCTCTGTAGCTCTGTTGTTTACTTGTTTTAGGGAACGCAATGCACTCCTCCAGTGAGGCAGTTGGCAATTTACATCCCGCCCATCAGCATAACAAGGCTCCCTGTTCTCCAGGGCCTGTCTTGCCTTTCTGGTTTTTACACATTTTGTGGATGTCCCTTTTGACCGGTGGGAAGTGATACTTCTTTGTAGTGCAGATTTGCATTGCCCGCTTGCTTGTTTGGCCAAAAAGGGCGTATGCGTTTTCTCCTGAATATATTCAGGAGAAAACGCATACGCCCTTTTTGGCCAAGTGCGTCATTGTCGAAGTTGTGCCCCTCTTCCTGTGCTTTAAAGGCGATTCCAACGTACCTCTTGAAATCTGTTTCCTGCTATTCTGCCTGGCTTTCAAGTCTGCCTCGTTGCCTTCCCTCAACAGATTTTTGGACGATAGTTGTCCTTTATTACTCTGCCAGTTTGTGAATTGCTGTGGCCCTGAGCTCCATTTTCCAACTCGTTTTTTGTGAGCTGTACGCAAGTCCAAAATTTTGGTTCAAGACCTATCCTGGTTCCCGGTGGGGGGCTGAAACATGGTTAATTCTTCTTCCTGCCGGGAAATTAGAGTAACATGTGCCCGTCCAAATGCCTAACAGTAACTCTCTCATTGGTTCTCCCTCTTCCCTTCCATCCTCTGCCATATTGGCAATCTGTGCGAACCAGGAAGTTAAAGGGGCTGTCTCTCCAAGTTGGGAGATTGATAGTAAAGCAGTTGGAAAGTCAAACCGGAGCACCAGTAGAGGGACTACTCGTTGAGTTTTAGAAACTTTTGGTATTCACAGTGTGTCCATTCTCTAGGTTTCCCGTACATGTTATAGCTGTAGTAATATTCCCTTCAACCTGGAGAGTTGGGACCCATGGAATGGGGGCCATGCATTTTTGCTTTAAAGGGTCTGCATTTGCTCACCCAATCTCACCAATCCTCTCAGTCCCAAGTGTCCAGCCTTATGCCACATCCAGCTGTCATTGTAGACAGGGTTTTTCCAGGTTTCATCAGAGACCCTGAAGGAAATGTAAAGAATTTCCCTGTTTTTAGGATTTGTTTTTGAAATTCCTTTTTATAGTGGGTTTGAGCTGATTCTCTCTGCCATGTTTATGCCAGTCTAGACACACTTGATTCCCTTACAGAGACATATCAATACATAGGTTTTAAGATTCTTACTAGTCAGATCTATTCCTCTGCGGGAAATATGGGGTTTTGAGTCCCTTTCACTGAGGAAGGTGTAGGTCTTGTCTATTCCACAGTTGGTTTTGGAAATGGTACCTGTGCTTATATCAAACTCTGGTTTTATGCATCACCCCACCTCTCCTTTCCCCTTAAGCAGGCATAAGAGTGTTTTCTAAATGTGCGACTCTGTTCTCTTTCCTAACTCAGTTCATGTGTAGCCATGTTTACAGGATCTTCATAAGTCATATCTTATGATAAGTTTCTTTTTCTGTGTGACTTATTTCACTTAGAATCATCGTACCTGAATCCACTCACTTTGCTGCTCCTGGTCTTATGACATTGATTTCATGGCTGAGGGATATTCCATCGGACATAAACACCACAGTTTATTGAACCATTTTTATATTTCCTGGGATATTTCAGGTGTACCCAAGTTGAGGTTCTTGTAAGCAGTGCAGCCCTAAATTTGGGGGTGGCTCTGTCTTATTGATTTTCAGTTTTCCCAATGTATATTCCCTAGACTGGAAGTGCCCTTGGCTCTGTAGCTCTGTTGTTTACTTGTTTTAGGGAACGCAATGCACTCCTCCAGTGAGGCAGTTGGCAATTTACATCCCGCCCATCAGCATAACAAGGCTCCCTGTTCTCCAGGGCCTGTCTTGCCTTTCTGGTTTTTACACATTTTGTGGATGTCCCTTTTGACCGGTGGGAAGTGATACTTCTTTGTAGTGCAGATTTGCATTGCCCGCTTGCTTGTTTGGCCAAAAAGGGCGTATGCGTTTTCTCCTGAATATATTCAGGAGAAAACGCATACGCCCTTTTTGGCCAAGTGCGTCATTGTCGAAGTTGTGCCCCTCTTCCTGTGCTTTAAAGGCGATTCCAACGTACCTCTTGAAATCTGTTTCCTGCTATTTTACCTGGCTTTCAAGTCTGCCTCGTTGCATACCCTCAACAGATTTTTGGACGATAGTTGTCCTTTATTACTCTGCCAGTTTGTGAATTGCTGTGGCCCTGAGCTCCATTTTCCAACTCGTTTTTTGTGAGCTGTACGCAAGTCCAAAATTTTGGTTCAGGACCTATACTGGTTCCAGGTGGGTGGCTGAGACTCTGGTTAATTCTGCTTCCTGCCGGGAAATTAGAGTGACATGTGCCCGTCCAAATGCCTAACAGTAACTCTCTCATTGGTTCTCCCTCTTCCCTTCCATCCTCTGCCAAATTGGCAACCTGTGCGAACCAGGAGGTTAAAGGGGCTGTCTCTCCAAGTAGGGAGATTGATAGTCAAGCAGTTGGAAAGTCAAACCGGAGCACCAGGAGAGGGACTACGCGTTGAGTTTTAGAAAACTTTTGTATTAACAGTGTGTCCATTCTCTAGGTTTCCCGTACATGTTATAGCTGTAGTAATATTCCCTTCAACCTGGAGAGCAGGGACCCATGGAATGGGGGCCATGCATTTTTGCTTTAAAGGGTCTGCATTTGCTCACCCAATCTCAAAAATCCTCTCAGTCCCAAGTGTCCAGCCTTATGCCACATCCAGCTGTCATTGTAGACAGGGTTTTTCCGGGTTTCATCAGAGACCCTGAAGGAAATGTAAAGAATTTCCCTGTTTTTTGGTTTTGTTTTTGAAATTCCTTTTTATAGTTGGTTTGAGCTGATTCTCTCTGCCATGTTTATGCCAGTCTAGACACACTTGATTCCCTTACAGAGACATATCAATACATAGGTTTTAAGATTCTTACTAGTCAGATCTATTCCACTGCGGGAAATATGGTGTTTTGAGTCCCTTTCACTGAGGAAGGAGGAGGTCTTGTCTATTCCACAGTTGGTTTTGGAAATGGTACCTGTGCTTATATCAAACTCTGGTTTTATGCATCACCCCACCTCTCCTTTCCCCTTAAGCAGGCATAAGAGTGTTTTCTAAATGTGAGACTCTGTTCTCTTTCCTAACTCAGTTCATGTGTAGCCATGTTTACAGGATCTTCATAAGTGATATCTTATAATAAGTTTCTTTTTCTGTGTGACTTATTTCACTTACAATCATCGTACCTGAATCCACTCACTTTGCTGCTCCTGGTCTTATGACATTGATTTCATGGCTGAGGGATATTCCATCGGACATAAATACCACAGTTTTTTGAACCATTTTTATATTTCCTGGGATATTTAAGGTGTACCCAAGTGGAGGTTCTTGTAAGCAGTGCAGCCCTAAATTTGGGGGTGGCTCTGTCTTATTGATTTTCAGGTTTCCCAATGTATATTCCCTGGACTGGAAGTGCCCTTGGCTCTGTAGCTCTGTTGTTTACTTGTTTTAGGGAACGCAATGCACTCCTCCAGTGAGGCAGTTGGCAATTTACATCCCGCCCATCAGCATAACAAGGCTCCCTGTTCTCCAGGGCCTGTCTTGCCTTTCTGGTTTTTACACATTTTGTGGATGTCCCTTTTGACCGCTGGGAAGTGATACTTCTTTGTAGTGCAGATTTGCATTGCCCGCTTGCTTGTTTGGCCAAAAAGGGCGTATGCGTTTTCTCCTGAATATATTCAGGAGAAAACGCATACGCCCTTTTTGGCCAACTGCGTCATTGTCGAAGTTGTGCCCCTCTTCCTGTGCTTTAAAGGCGATTCCAACGTACCTCTTGAAATCTGTTTCCTGCTATTCTGCCTGGCTTTCAAGTCTGCCTCGTTGCCTTCCCTCAACAGATTTTTGGACGATAGTTGTCCTTTATTACTCTGCCAGTTTGTGATTTGCTGTGGCCCTGAGCTCCATTTTCCAACTCGTTTTTTGTGAGCTGTACGCAAGTCCAAAATTTTGGTTCAGGACCTATACTGGTTCCCGGTGGGTGGCTGAGACTCTGGTTAATTTTTCTTCCTGCCGGAAAATTAGAGTGACATGTGCCCGTCCAAATGCCTAACAGTAACTCTCTCATTGGTTCTCCCTCTTCCCTTCCATCCTCTGCCAAATTGGCAACCTGTGCGAATCAGGAGGTTAAAGGGGCTGTGTCTCCAAGTTGGGAGATTGATAGTAAAGCAGTTGGAAAGTCAAACCGGAGCACCAGGAGAGGGACTACGCGTTGAGTTTTAGAAACCTTTTGTATTCACAGTGTGTCCATTCTCTAGGTTTCCCGTACATGTTATAGCTGTAGTAATATTCCCTTCAACCTGGAGAGCAGGGACCCATGGAATGGGGGCCTTTCATTTTTGCTTTAAAGGGTCTGCATTTGCTCACCCAATCTCAAAAATCCTCTCAGTCCCAAGTGTCCAGCCTTATGCCACATCCAGCTGTCATTGTAGACAGGGTTTTTCCGGGTTTCTTCAGAGACCCTGAAGGAAATGTAAAGAATTTCCCTGTTTTTTGGTTTTGTTTTTGAAATTCCTTTTTATAGTGGGTTTGAGCTGATTCTCTCTGCCATGTTTATGCCAGTCTAGACACACTTGATTCCCTTACAGAGACATATCAATACATAGGTTTTAAGATTCTTACTAGTCAGATCTATTCCACTGCGGGAAATATGGGGTTTTGAGTCCCTTTCACTGAGGAAGGTGTAGGTCTTGTCTATTCCACAGTTGGTTTTGGAAATGGTACCTGTGCTTATATCAAACTCTGGTTTTATGCATCACCCCACCTCTCCTTTCCCCTTAAGCAGGCATAAGAGTGTTTTCTAAATGTGAGACTCTGTTCTCTTGCCTAACTCAGTTCATGTGTAGCCATGTTTACAGGATCTTCATAAGTCATATCTAATGGTAAGTTTCTTTTTCTGTGTGACTTATTTCACTTAGAATCATCGTACCTGAATCCACTCACTTTGCTCCTCCTGGTCTTATGACATTGATTACATGGCTGAGGGATATTGCATCGGACATAAATACCACAGGTTTTTGAACCATTTTTATATTTCCTGGGATATTTAAGGTGCACCCAAGTTGAGGTTCTTGTAAGCAGTGCAGCCCTAAATTTGGGGGTGGCTCTGTCTTATTGATTTTCAGTTTTCCCAATGTATATTCCCTAGACTGGAAGTGCCCTTGGCTCCGTAGCTCTGTTGTTTACTTGTTTTAGGGAACGCAATGCACTCCTCCAGTGAGGCAGTTGGCAATTTACATCCCGCCCATCAGCATAAAAAGGCTCCCTGTTCTCCAGGGCCTGTCTTGCCTTTCTGGTTTTTACACATTTTGTGGATGTCCCTTTTGACCGGTGGGAAGTGATACTTCTTTGTACTGCAGATTTGCATTGCCCGCTTGCTTGTTTGGCCAAAAAGGGCGTATGCGTTTTCTCCTGAATATATTCAGGAGAAAACGCATACGCCCTTTTTGGCCAACTGCGTCATTGTCGAAGTTGTGCCCCTCTTCCTGTGCTTTAAAGGCGATTCCAACGTACCTCTTGAAATCTGTTTCCTGCTATTCTGCCTGGCTTTCAAGTCTGCCTCGTTGCCTTCCCTCAACAGATTTTTGGACGATAGTTGTCCTTTATTACTCTGCCAGTTTGTGAATTGCTGTGGCCCTGAGCTCCATTTTCCAACTCGTTTTTTGTGAGCTGTACGCAAGTCCAAAATTTTGGTTCAGGACCTATACTGGTTCCCGGTGGGTTGCTGAGACTCTGGTTAATTCTTATTCCTGCCGGGAAATTAGAGTGACATGTGCCCGTCCAAATGCCTAACAGTAACTCTCTCATTGGTTCTCCCTCTTCCCTTCCATCCTCTGCCAAATTGGCAACCTGTGAGAACCAGGAGGTTAAAGGGGCTGTCTCTCCAAGTTGGGAGATTGATAGTAAAGCAGTTGGAAAGTCAAACCGGAGCACCAGGAGAGGGACAACTCGTTGAGTTTTAGAAACCTTTTGTATTCACAGTGTGTCCATTCTCTAGGTTTCCCGTACATGTTATAGCTGTAGTAATATTCCCTTCAACCTGGAGAGTTGGGACCCATGGAATGGGGGCCATGCATTTTTGCTTTAAAGGGTCTGCATTTGCTCACCCAATCTCACCAATCCTCTCAGTCCCAAGTGTCCAGCCTTATGCCACATCCAGCTGTCATTGTAGACAGGGTTTTTCAAGGTTTCATCAGAGAACCTGAAGGAAATGTAAAGAATTTCCTTGTTTTTTTGGTTTTGTTTTTGAAATTCCTTTTTATAGTGGGTTTGAGCTGATTCTCTCTGCCATGTTTATGCCAGTCTAGACACACTTGATTCCCTTACAGAGACATATCAATACATAGGTTTTAAGATTCTTACTAGTCAGATCTATTCCTCTGCGGGAAATATGGGGTTTTGGGTCCCTTTCACTGAGGAAGGTGTAGGTTTTGTCTATTCCACAGTTGGTTTTGGAAATGGTTCCTGTGCTTATATCAAACTCTGGTTTTATGAATCACCCCACCTCTCCTTTCCCCTTAAGCAGGCATAAGAGTGTTTTCTAAATGTGAGACTCTGTTCTCTTTCCTAACTCATTTCATGTGTAGCCATGTTTACAGGATCTTCATAAGTCATATCTTATGATAAGTTTCTTTTTCTGTGTGACTTATTTCACTTAGAATCATCGTACCTCAATCCACTCACTTTGCTGCTCCTGGTCTTATGACATGGATTTCATGGCTGAGGGATATTGCATCGGACATAAATACCACAGTTTTTTGAACCATTTTTATATTTCCTGGGATATTTAAGGTGTACCCAAGTTGAGGTTCTTGTAAGCAGTGCAGCCGTAAATTTGGGGGTGGCTCTGTCTTATTGATTTTCAGTTTTCCCCAAGTATATTCCCTAGACTGGAAGTGCCCTTGGCTCTGTAGCTCTGTTGTTTACTTGTTTTACGGAACGCAATGCACTCCTCCAGGGAGGCAGTAGGCAATTTACATCCCGCCCATCAGAATAACAAGGTTCCCTGTTCTCCAGGGCCTGTCTTGCCTTTCTGGTTTTTACACATTTTGTGGATGTCCCTTTTGACCGGTGGGAAGTGATACTTCTTTGTAGTGCAGATTTGCATTGCCCGCTTGCTTGTTTGGCCAAAAAGGGCGTATGCGTTTTCTCCTGAATATATTCAGGAGAAAACGCATACGCCCTTTTTGGCCAAGTGCGTCATTGTCGAAGTTGTGCCCCTCTTCCTGTGCTTTAAAGGCGATTCCAACGTACCTCTTGAAATCTGTTTCCTGCTATTCTGCCTGGCTTTCAAGTCTGCCTCGTTGCCTTCCCTCAACAGATTTTTGGACGATAGTTGTCCTTTATTACTCTGCCAGTTTGTGAATTGCTGTGGCCCTGAGCTCCATTTTCCAACTCGTTTTTTGTGAGCTGTACGCAAGTCCAAAATTTTGGTTCAAGACCTATCCTGGTTCCCGGTGGGGGGCTGAAACATGGTTAATTCTTCTTCCTGCCGGGAAATTAGAGTAACATGTGCCCGTCCAAATGCCTAACAGTAACTCTCTCATTGGTTCTCCCTCTTCCCTTCCATCCTCTGCCATATTGGCAATCTGTGCGAACCAGGAAGTTAAAGGGGCTGTCTCTCCAAGTTGGGAGATTGATAGTAAAGCAGTTGGAAAGTCAAACCGGAGCACCAGTAGAGGGACTACTCGTTGAGTTTTAGAAACTTTTGGTATTCACAGTGTGTCCATTCTCTAGGTTTCCCGTACATGTTATAGCTGTAGTAATATTCCCTTCAACCTGGAGAGTTGGGACCCATGGAATGGGGGCCATGCATTTTTGCTTTAAAGGGTCTGCATTTGCTCACCCAATCTCACCAATCCTCTCAGTCCCAAGTGTCCAGCCTTATGCCACATCCAGCTGTCATTGTAGACAGGGTTTTTCCAGGTTTCATCAGAGACCCTGAAGGAAATGTAAAGAATTTCCCTGTTTTTAGGATTTGTTTTTGAAATTCCTTTTTATAGTGGGTTTGAGCTGATTCTCTCTGCCATGTTTATGCCAGTCTAGACACACTTGATTCCCTTACAGAGACATATCAATACATAGGTTTTAAGATTCTTACTAGTCAGATCTATTCCTCTGCGGGAAATATGGGGTTTTGAGTCCCTTTCACTGAGGAAGGTGTAGGTCTTGTCTATTCCACAGTTGGTTTTGGAAATGGTACCTGTGCTTATATCAAACTCTGGTTTTATGCATCACCCCACCTCTCCTTTCCCCTTAAGCAGGCATAAGAGTGTTTTCTAAATGTGCGACTCTGTTCTCTTTCCTAACTCAGTTCATGTGTAGCCATGTTTACAGGATCTTCATAAGTCATATCTTATGATAAGTTTCTTTTTCTGTGTGACTTATTTCACTTAGAATCATCGTACCTGAATCCACTCACTTTGCTGCTCCTGGTCTTATGACATTGATTTCATGGCTGAGGGATATTCCATCGGACATAAATACCACAGTTTATTGAACCATTTTTATATTTCCTGGGATATTTCAGGTGTACCCAAGTTGAGGTTCTTGTAAGCAGTGCAGCCCTGAATTTGGGGGTGGCTCTGTCTTATTGATTTTCAGTTTTCCCAATGTATATTCCCTAGACTGGAAGTGCCCTTGGCTCTGTAGCTCTGTTGTTTACTTGTTTTAGGGAACGCAATGCACTCCTCCAGTGAGGCAGTTGGCAATTTACATCCCGCCCATCAGCATAACAAGGCTCCCTGTTCTCCAGGGCCTGTCTTGCCTTTCTGGTTTTTACACATTTTGTGGATGTCCCTTTTGACCGGTGGGAAGTGATACTTCTTTGTAGTGCAGATTTGCATTGCCCGCTTGCTTGTTTGGCCAAAAAGGGCGTATGCGTTTTCTCCTGAATATATTCAGGAGAAAACGCATACGCCCTTTTTGGCCAAGTGCGTCATTGTCGAAGTTGTGCCCCTCTTCCTGTGCTTTAAAGGCGATTCCAACGTACCTCTTGAAATCTGTTTCCTGCTATTTTACCTGGCTTTCAAGTCTGCCTCGTTGCATACCCTCAACAGATTTTTGGACGATAGTTGTCCTTTATTACTCTGCCAGTTTGTGAATTGCTGTGGCCCTGAGCTCCATTTTCCAACTCGTTTTTTGTGAGCTGTACGCAAGTCCAAAATTTTGGTTCAGGACCTATACTGGTTCCAGGTGGGTGGCTGAGACTCTGGTTAATTCTTCTTCCTGCCGGGAAATTAGAGTGACATGTGCCCGTCCAAATGCCTAACAGTAACTCTCTCATTGGTTCTCCCTCTTCCCTTCCATCCTCTGCCAAATTGGCAACCTGTGCGAACCAGGAGGTTAAAGGGGCTGTCTCTCCAAGTAGGGAGATTGATAGTCAAGCAGTTGGAAAGTCAAACCGGAGCACCAGGAGAGGGACTACGCGTTGAGTTTTAGAAAACTTTTGTATTAACAGTGTGTCCATTCTCTAGGTTTCCCGTACATGTTATAGCTGTAGTAATATTCCCTTCAACCTGGAGAGCAGGGACCCATGGAATGGGGGCCATGCATTTTTGCTTTAAAGGGTCTGCATTTGCTCACCCAATCTCAAAAATCCTCTCAGTCCCAAGTGTCCAGCCTTATGCCACATCCAGCTGTCATTGTAGACAGGGTTTTTCCGGGTTTCATCAGAGACCCTGAAGGAAATGTAAAGAATTTCCCTGTTTTTTGGTTTTGTTTTTGAAATTCCTTTTTATAGTTGGTTTGAGCTGATTCTCTCTGCCATGTTTATGCCAGTCTAGACACACTTGATTCCCTTACAGAGACATATCAATACATAGGTTTTAAGATTCTTACTAGTCAGATCTATTCCACTGCGGGAAATATGGTGTTTTGAGTCCCTTTCACTGAGGAAGGAGGAGGTCTTGTCTATTCCACAGTTGGTTTTGGAAATGGTACCTGTGCTTATATCAAACTCTGGTTTTATGCATCACCCCACCTCTCCTTTCCCCTTAAGCAGGCATAAGAGTGTTTTCTAAATGTGAGACTCTGTTCTCTTTCCTAACTCAGTTCATGTGTAGCCATGTTTACAGGATCTTCATAAGTGATATCTTATAATAAGTTTCTTTTTCTGTGTGACTTATTTCACTTACAATCATCGTACCTGAATCCACTCACTTTGCTGCTCCTGGTCTTATGACATTGATTTCATGGCTGAGGGATATTCCATCGGACATAAATAACACAGTTTTTTGAACCATTTTTATATTTCCTGGGATATTTAAGGTGTACCCAAGTGGAGGTTCTTGTAAGCAGTGCAGCCCTAAATTTGGGGGTGGCTCTGTCTTATTGATTTTCAGGTTTCCCAATGTATATTCCCTGGACTGGAAGTGCCCTTGGCTCTGTAGCTCTGTTGTTTACTTGTTTTAGGGAACGCAATGCACTCCTCCAGTGAGGCAGTTGGCAATTTACATCCCGCCCATCAGCATAACAAGGCTCCCTGTTCTCCAGGGCCTGTCTTGCCTTTCTGGTTTTTACACATTTTGTGGATGTCCCTTTTGACCGCTGGGAAGTGATACTTCTTTGTAGTGCAGATTTGCATTGCCCGCTTGCTTGTTTGGCCAAAAAGGGCGTATGCGTTTTCTCCTGAATATATTCAGGAGAAAACGCATACGCCCTTTTTGGCCAACTGCGTCATTGTCGAAGTTGTGCCCCTCTTCCTGTGCTTTAAAGGCGATTCCAACGTACCTCTTGAAATCTGTTTCCTGCTATTCTGCCTGGCTTTCAAGTCTGCCTCGTTGCCTTCCCTCAACAGATTTTTGGACGATAGTTGTCCTTTATTACTCTGCCAGTTTGTGATTTGCTGTGGCCCTGAGCTCCATTTTCCAACTCGTTTTTTGTGAGCTGTACGCAAGTCCAAAATTTTGGTTCAGGACCTATACTGGTTCCCGGTGGGTGGCTGAGACTCTGGTTAATTTTTCTTCCTGCCGGAAAATTAGAGTGACATGTGCCCGTCCAAATGCCTAACAGTAACTCTCTCATTGGTTCTCCCTCTTCCCTTCCATCCTCTGCCAAATTGGCAACCTGTGCGAATCAGGAGGTTAAAGGGGCTGTGTCTCCAAGTTGGGAGATTGATAGTAAAGCAGTTGGAAAGTCAAACCGGAGCACCAGGAGAGGGACTACGCGTTGAGTTTTAGAAACCTTTTGTATTCACAGTGTGTCCATTCTCTAGGTTTCCCGTACATGTTATAGCTGTAGTAATATTCCCTTCAACCTGGAGAGCAGGGACCCATGGAATGGGGGCCTTTCATTTTTGCTTTAAAGGGTCTGCATTTGCTCACCCAATCTCAAAAATCCTCTCAGTCCCAAGTGTCCAGCCTTATGCCACATCCAGCTGTCATTGTAGACAGGGTTTTTCCGGGTTTCATCAGAGACCCTGAAGGAAATGTAAAGAATTTCCCTGTTTTTTGGTTTTGTTTTTGAAATTCCTTTTTATAGTGGGTTTGAGCTGATTCTCTCTGCCATGTTTATGCCAGTCTAGACACACTTGATTCCCTTACAGAGACATATCAATACATAGGTTTTAAGATTCTTACTAGTCAGATCTATTCCACTGCGGGAAATATGGGGTTTTGAGTCCCTTTCACTGAGGAAGGTGTAGGTCTTGTCTATTCCACAGTTGGTTTTGGAAATGGTACCTGTGCTTATATCAAACTCTGGTTTTATGCATCACCCCACCTCTCCTTTCCCCTTAAGCAGGCATAAGAGTGTTTTCTAAATGTGAGACTCTGTTCTCTTGCCTAACTCAGTTCATGTGTAGCCATGTTTACAGGATCTTCATAAGTCATATCTAATGGTAAGTTTCTTTTTCTGTGTGACTTATTTCACTTAGAATCATCGTACCTGAATCCACTCACTTTGCTCCTCCTGGTCTTATGACATTGATTACATGGCTGAGGGATATTGCATCGGACATAAATACCACAGGTTTTTGAACCATTTTTATATTTCCTGGGATATTTAAGGTGCACCCAAGTTGAGGTTCTTGTAAGCAGTGCAGCCCTAAATTTGGGGGTGGCTCTGTCTTATTGATTTTCAGTTTTCCCAATGTATATTCCCTAGACTGGAAGTGCCCTTGGCTCCGTAGCTCTGTTGTTTACTTGTTTTAGGGAACGCAATGCACTCCTCCAGTGAGGCAGTTGGCAATTTACATCCCGCCCATCAGCATAAAAAGGCTCCCTGTTCTCCAGGGCCTGTCTTGCCTTTCTGGTTTTTACACATTTTGTGGATGTCCCTTTTGACCGGTGGGAAGTGATACTTCTTTGTACTGCAGATTTGCATTGCCCGCTTGCTTGTTTGGCCAAAAAGGGCGTATGCGTTTTCTCCTGAATATATTCAGGAGAAAACGCATACGCCCTTTTTGGCCAACTGCGTCATTGTCGAAGTTGTGCCCCTCTTCCTGTGCTTTAAAGGCGATTCCAACGTACCTCTTGAAATCTGTTTCCTGCTATTCTGCCTGGCTTTCAAGTCTGCCTCGTTGCCTTCCCTCAACAGATTTTTGGACGATAGTTGTCCTTTATTACTCTGCCAGTTTGTGAATTGCTGTGGCCCTGAGCTCCATTTTCCAACTCGTTTTTTGTGAGCTGTACGCAAGTCCAAAATTTTGGTTCAGGACCTATACTGGTTCCCGGTGGGTTGCTGAGACTCTGGTTAATTCTTATTCCTGCCGGGAAATTAGAGTGACATGTGCCCGTCCAAATGCCTAACAGTAACTCTCTCATTGGTTCTCCCTCTTCCCTTCCATCCTCTGCCAAATTGGCAACCTGTGAGAACCAGGAGGTTAAAGGGGCTGTCTCTCCAAGTTGGGAGATTGATAGTAAAGCAGTTGGAAAGTCAAACCGGAGCACCAGGAGAGGGACAACTCGTTGAGTTTTAGAAACCTTTTGTATTCACAGTGTGTCCATTCTCTAGGTTTCCCGTACATGTTATAGCTGTAGTAATATTCCCTTCAACCTGGAGAGTTGGGACCCATGGAATGGGGGCCATGCATTTTTGCTTTAAAGGGTCTGCATTTGCTCACCCAATCTCACCAATCCTCTCAGTCCCAAGTGTCCAGCCTTATGCCACATCCAGCTGTCATTGTAGACAGGGTTTTTCAAGGTTTCATCAGAGAACCTGAAGGAAATGTAAAGAATTTCCTTGTTTTTTTGGTTTTGTTTTTGAAATTCCTTTTTATAGTGGGTTTGAGCTGATTCTCTCTGCCATGTTTATGCCAGTCTAGACACACTTGATTCCCTTACAGAGACATATCAATACATAGGTTTTAAGATTCTTACTAGTCAGATCTATTCCTCTGCGGGAAATATGGGGTTTTGGGTCCCTTTCACTGAGGAAGGTGTAGGTTTTGTCTATTCCACAGTTGGTTTTGGAAATGGTTCCTGTGCTTATATCAAACTCTGGTTTTATGAATCACCCCACCTCTCCTTTCCCCTTAAGCAGGCATAAGAGTGTTTTCTAAATGTGAGACTCTGTTCTCTTTCCTAACTCATTTCATGTGTAGCCATGTTTACAGGATCTTCATAAGTCATATCTTATGATAAGTTTCTTTTTCTGTGTGACTTATTTCACTTAGAATCATCGTACCTCAATCCACTCACTTTGCTGCTCCTGGTCTTATGACATGGATTTCATGGCTGAGGGATATTGCATCGGACATAAATACCACAGTTTTTTGAACCATTTTTATATTTCCTGGGATATTTAAGGTGTACCCAAGTTGAGGTTCTTGTAAGCAGTGCAGCCGTAAATTTGGGGGTGGCTCTGTCTTATTGATTTTCAGTTTTCCCCAAGTATATTCCCTAGACTGGAAGTGCCCTTGGCTCTGTAGCTCTGTTGTTTACTTGTTTTACGGAACGCAATGCACTCCTCCAGGGAGGCAGTAGGCAATTTACATCCCGCCCATCAGAATAACAAGGTTCCCTGTTCTCCAGGGCCTGTCTTGCCTTTCTGGTTTTTACACATTTTGTGGATGTCCCTTTTGACCGGTGGGAAGTGATACTTCTTTGTAGTGCAGATTTGCATTGCCCGCTTGCTTGTTTGGCCAAAAAGGGCGTATGCGTTTTCTCCTGAATATATTCAGGAGAAAACGCATACGCCCTTTTTGGCCAACTGCGTCATTGTCGAAGTTGTGCCCCTCTTCCTGTGCTTTAAAGGTGATTCCAACGTACCTCTTGAAATCTGTTTCCTGCTATTCTGCCTGGCTTTCAAGTCTGCCTCGTTGCCTTCCCTCAACAGATTTTTGGACGATAGTTGTCCTTTATTACTCTGCCAGTTTGTGAATTGCTGTGGCCCTGAGCTCCATTTCCCAACTCGTTTTTTGTGAGCTGTACGCAAGTCCAAAATTTTGGTTCAGGACCTATACTGGTTCCCGGTGGGTGGCTGAGACTCTGGTAAATTCTTCTTCCTGCCGGGAAATTAGAGTGACATGTGCCCGTCCAAATGCCTAACAGTAACTCTCTCATTGGTTCTCCCTCTTCCCTTCCATCCTCTGCCAAATTGGCAACCTGTGCGAACCAGGAGGTTAAAGGGGCTGTCTCTCGAAGTTTGCAGATAGATAGTAAAGCAGTTGGAAAGTCAAACCGGAGCACCAGGAGAGGGACTACGCGTTGAGTTTTAGAAAACTTTTGTATTCACAGTGTGTCCATTCTCTAGCTTTCCCGTACATGTTATAGCTGTAGTAATATTCCCTTCAACCTGGAGAGCAGGGACCCATGGAATGGGGGCCATGCATTTTTGCTTTAAAGGGTCTGCATTTGCTCACCCAATCTCACCAGTCCTCTCAGTCCCAAGTGTCCAGCCTTATGCCACATCCAGCTGTCATTGTAGACAGGGTTTTTCCAGGTTTCATCAGAGACCCTGAAGGAAATGTAAAGAATTTTCCCTGTTTTTTTGTTTTGTTTTTGAAATTCCTTTTTATAGTGGGTTTGAGCTGATTCTCTCTGCCATGTTTATGCCAGTCTAGACACACTTGTTTCCCTTACAGAGACATATCAATACATAGGTTTTAAGATTCTTACTAGTCAGATCTATTCCTCTGCGGGAAATATGGGGTTTTGAGTCCCTTTCACTGAGGAAGGTGTAGGTCTTGTCTATTCCACAGTTGGTTTTGGAAATGGTACCTGTGCTTATATCAAACTCTGGTTTTATGCATCACCCCACCTCTCCTTTCCCCTTAAGCAGGCATAAGAGTGTTTTCTAAATGTGAGAGTCTGTTCTCTTTCCTAACTCAGTTCATGTGTAGCCATGTTTACAGGATCTTCATAAGTGATATCTTATGATAAGTTTCTTTTTCTGTGTGACTTATTTCACTTAGAATCATCGTACCTGAATCCACTCACTTTGCTGCTCCTGGTCTTATGACATTGATTTCATGGCTGAGGGATATTCCATCGGACATAAATACCACAGTTTTTTGAACCATTTTTATATTTCCTGGGATATTTAAGGTGTACCCAAGTTGAGGTTCTTGTAAGCAGTGCAGCCCAAAATTTGGGGGTGGCTCTGTCTTATTGATTTTCAGTTTTCCCAATGTATATTCCCTAGACAGGAAGTGCCCTTGGCTCTGTAGCTCTGTTGTTTACTTGTTTTAGGGAACGCAATGCACTCCTCCAGTGAGGCAGTTGGCAATTTACATCACGCCCATCAGCATAACAAGGCTCCCTGTTCTCCAGGGCCTGTCTTGCCTTTCTGGTTTTTACACATTTTATGGATGCCCCTTTTGACCGCTGGGAAGTGATACTTATTTGTACTGCAGATTTGCATTGCCCGCTTGCTTGTTTGGCCAAAAAGGGCGTATGCGTTTTCTCCTGAATATATTCAGGAGAAAACGCATACGCCCTTTTTGGCCAACTGCATCATTGTCGAAGTTGTGCCCCTCTTCCTGTGCTTTAAAGGCGATTCCAACGTTCCTCTTGAAATCTGTTACCTGCTATTGTGCCTGGCTTTCAAGTCTGCCTCGTTGCATTCCCTCAACAGATTTTTGGACGATAGTTGTCCTTTATTACTCTGCCAGTTTGTGAATTGCTGTGGCCCTGAGCTCCATTTTCCAACTCGTTTTTTGTGAGCTGTATGCAAGTCCAAAATTTTGGTTCAGGATCTATACTGGTTCCCGGTGGGTGGCTGAGACTCTGGTTAATTCTTCTTCCTGCCGGGAAATTAGAGTGACATGTGCCCGTCCAAATGCCTAACAGTAACTCTCTCATTGGTTCTCCCTCTTCCCTTCCATCCTCTGCCAAATTGGCAACCTGTGCGAACCAGGAGGTTAAAGGGGCTGTGTCTCCAAGTTGGGAGATGGATAGTAAAGCAGTTGGAAAGTCAAACCGGAGCACCAGGAGAGGGACTACGCGTTGAGTTTTAGAAACCTTTTGTATTCACAGTGTGTCCATTCTCTAGGTTTCCCGTACATGTTATAGCTGTAGTAATATTCCCTTCAACCTGGAGAGCAGGGACCCATGGAATGGGGCCATGCATTTTTGCTTTAAAGGGTCTGCATATGCTCACCCAATCTCAAAAATCCTCTCAGTCCCAAGTGTCCAGCCTTATGCCACATCCAGCTGTCATTGTAGACAGGGTTTTTCCGGGTTTCATCAGAGACCCTGAAGGAAATGTAAAGAATTTCCCTGTTTTTTGGTTTTGTTTTTGAAATTCCTTTTTATAGTGGGTTTGAGCTGATTCTCTCTGCCATGTTTATGCCAGTCTAGACACACTTGATTCCCTTACAGAGACATATCAATACATAGGTTTTAAGATTCTTACTAGTCAGATATATTCCACTGCGGGAAATATGGGGTTTTGATTCCCTTTCACTGAGGAAGGTGTAGGTCTTGTCTATTCCACAGTTGGTTTTGGAAATGGTACCTGTGCTTATATCAAACTCTGGTTTTATGCATCACCCCACCTCTCCTTTCCCCTTAAGCAGGCATAAGAGTGTTTTCTAAATGTGAGACTCTGTTCTCTTTCCTAACTCAGTTCATGTGTAGCCATGTTTACAGGATCTTCATAAGTGATATCTTATGATAAGTTTATTTTTCTGTGTGACTTATTTCACTTAGAATCATCGTACCTGAATCCACTCACTTTGCTGCTCCTGGTCTTATGACATGGATTTCATGGCTGAGGGATATTCCATCGGACATAAATACCACAGTTTTTTGAACCATTTTTATATTTCCTGGGATATTTAAGGTGTACCCAAGTTGAGGTTCTTGTAAGCAGTGCAGCCCTAAATTTGGGGGTGGCTCTGTCTTATTGATTTTCAGTTTTCCCAATGTATATTCCATAGACTGGAAGTGCCCTTGGCTCTGTAGCTCTGTTGTTTACTTGTTTTAGGGAACACAATGCACTCCTCCAGTGAGGCAGTTGGCAATTTACATCCCGCCCATCAGCATAACAAGGCTCCCTGTTCTCCAGGGCGTGTCTTGCCTTTCTGGTTTTTACACATTTTGTGGATGTCCCTTTTGACCGGTGGGAAGTGATACTTCTTTGTAGTGCAGATTTGCATTGCCCGCTTTCTTGTTTGGCCAAAAAGGGCGTATGCGTTTTCTCCTGAATATATTCAGGAGAAAACGCATACGCCCTTTTTGGCCAACTGCGTCACTGTCGAAGTTGTGCCCCTCTTCCTGTGCTTTAAAGGCGATTCCAACGTACCTCTTGAAATCTGTTACCTGCTATTGTGCCTGGCTTTCAAGTCTGCCTCGTTGCCTTCCCTCAACAGATTTTTGGACGATAGTTGTCCTTTAATACTCTGCCAGTTTGTGAATTGCTGTGGCCCTGAGCTCCATTTTCCAACTCGTTTTTTGTGAGCTGTACGCAAGTCCAAAATTTTGGTTCAGGACCTATACTGGTTCCCGGTGGGTGGCTGAGACTCTGGTAAATTCTTCTTCCTGCCGGGAAATTAGAGTGACATGTGCCCGTCCAAATGCCTAACAGTAACTCTCTCATTGGTTCTCCCTCTTCCCTTCCATCCTCTGCCAAATTGGCAACCTGTGAGAACCAGGAGGTTAAAGGGGCTGTCTCTCCAAGATGGGAGATTGATAGTAAAGCAGTTGGAAAGTCAAACCGGAGCACCAGGAGAGGGACAACTCGTTGAGTTTTAGAAACCTTTTTTATTCACAGTGTGTCCATTCTCTAGGTTTCCCGTACATGTTATAGCTGTAGTAATATTCCCTTCAACCTGGAGAGTTGGGACCCATGGAATGGGGGCCATGCATTTTTGCTTTAAAGGGTCTGCATTTGCTCACCCAATCTCACCAATCCTCTCAGTCCGAAGTGTCCAGCATTATGCCACATCCAGCTGTCATTGTAGACAGGGTTTTTCAAAATTTCATCAGAGAACCTGAAGGAAATGTAAAGAATTTCCCTGTTTTTTGGTTTTGTTTTTGAAATTCCTTTTTATAGTGGGTTTGAGCTGATTCTCTCTGCCATGTTTATGCCAGTCTAGACACACTTGATTCCCTTACAGAGACATATCAATACATAGGTTTTAAGATTCTTACTAGTCAGATCTATTCCTCTGCGGGAAATATGGGGTTTTGAGTCCCTTTCACTGAGGAAGGTGTAGGTCTTGTCTATTCCACAGTTGGTTTTGGAAATGGTACCTGTGCTTATATCAAACTCTGGTTTTATGCATCACCCCACCTCTCCTTTCCCCTTCAGCAGGCATAAGAGTGTTTTCTAAATGTGAGACTCTGTTCTCTTTCCTAACTCAGTTCATGTGTAGCCATGTTTACAGGATCTTCATAAGTCATATCTTATGATAAGTTTCTTTTTCTGTGTGACTTATTTCACTTAGAATCATCGTACCTGAATCCACTCACTTTGCTGTTCCTGGTCTTATGACATGGATTTCATGGCTGAGGGATATTCCATCGGACATAAATACCACAGTTTTTTGAACCACTTTTATATTTCCTGGGATATTTAAGGTGTACCCAAGTTGAGGTTCTTGTAAGCAGTGCAGCCCTAAATTTGGGGGTGGCTCTGTCTTATTGATTTTCAGTTTTCCCAATATATATTCCATAGACTGGAAGTGCCCTTGGCTCTGTAGCTCTGTTGTTTACTTGTTTTAGGGAACACAATGCACTCCTCCAGTGAGGCAGTTGGCAATTTACATCCCGCCCATCAGCATAACTAGGCTCCCTGTTCTCCAGGGCGTGTCTTGCCTTTCTGGTTTTTACACATTTTGTGGATGTCCCTTTTGACCGGTGGGAAGTGATACTTCTTTGTAGTGCAGATTTGCATTGCCCGCTTGCTTGTTTGGCCAAAAAGGGCGTATGCGTTTTCTCCTGAATATATTCAGGAGAAAACGCATACGCCCTTTTTGGCCAACTGCGTCACTGTCGAAGTTGTGCCCCTCTTCCTGTGCTTTAAAGGCGATTCCAACGTACCTCTTGAAATCTGTTACCTGCTATTGTGCCTGGCTTTCAAGTCTGCCTCGTTGCCTTCCCTCAACAGATTTTTGGACGATAGTTGTCCTTTAATACTCTGGCAGTTTGTGAATTGCTGTGGCCCTGAGCTCCATTTTCCAACTCGTTTTTTGTGAGCTGTACGCAAGTCCAAAATTTTGGTTCAGGACCTATACTGGTTCCCGGTGGGTGGCTGAGACTCTGGTTAATTCTTCTTCCTGCCGGGAAATTAGAGTGACATGTGCCCGTCCAAATGCCTAACAGTAACTCTCTCATTGGTTCTCCCTCTTCCCTTCCATCCTCTGCCAAATTGGCAACCTGTGAGAACCAGGAGGTTAAAGGGGCTGTCTCTCCAAGATGGGAGATTGATAGTAAAGCAGTTGGAAAGTCAAACCGGAGCACCAGGAGAGGGACAACTCGTTGAGTTTTAGAAACCTTTTGTATTCACAGTGTGTCCATTCTCTAGGTTTCCCGTACATGTTATAGCTGTAGTAATATTCCCTTCAACCTGGAGAGTTGGGACCCATGGAATGGGGCCCATGCATTTTTGCTTTAAAGGGTCTGCATTTGCTCACCCAATCTCACCAATCCTCTCAGTCCGAAGTGTCCAGCATTATGCCACATCCAGCTGTCATTGCAGACAGGGTTTTTCAAAATTTCATCAGAGAACCTGAAGGAAATGTAAAGAATTTCCCTGTTTTTTGGTTTTGTTTTTGAAATTCCTTTTTATAGTGGGTTTGAGCTGATTCTCTCTGCCATGTTTATGCCAGTCTAGACACACTTGATTCCCTTACAGAGACATATCAATACATAGGTTTTAAGATTCTTACTAGTCAGATCTATTCCTCTGCGGGAAATATGGGGTTTTGAGTCCCTTTCACTGAGGAAGGTGTAGGTCTTGTCTATTCCACAGTTGGTTTTGGAAATGGTACCTGTGCTTATATCAAACTCTGGTTTTATGCATCACCCCACCTCTCCTTTCCCCTTCAGCAGGCATAAGAGTGTTTTCTAAATGTGAGACTCTGTTCTCTTTCCTAACTCAGTTCATGTGTAGCCATGTTTACAGGATCTTCATAAGTCATATCTTATGATAAGTTTCTTTTTCTGTGTGACTTATTTCACTTAGAATCATCGTACCTCAATCCACTCAATTTGCTGCTCCTGGTCTTATGACATGGATTTCATGGCTGAGGGATATTGCATCGGACATAAATACCACAGTTTTTTGAACCATTTTTATATTTCCTGGGATATTTAAGGTGTACACAAGTTGAGGTTCTTGTAAGCAGTGCAGCCCTAAATTTGGGGGTGGCTCTGTCTTATTGATTTTCAGTTTTCCCAATGTATATTCCCTAGACTGGAAATGCCCTTGGCTCTGTAGCTCTGTTGTTTACTTGTTTTAGGGAACGAAATGCACTCCTCCAGGGAGGCCGTTGGCAATTTACATCCCGCCCATCAGCATAACAAGGCTCCCTGTTCTCCAGGGCCTGTCTTGCCTTTCTGGTTTTTACATATTTTGTGGATGTCCCTTTTGACCGGTGGGAAGTGATACTTCTTTGTAGTGCAGATTTGCATTGCCCGCTTGCTTGTTTGGCCAAAAAGGGCGTATGCATTCTCTCCTGAATATATTCAGGAGAAAACGCATACGCCCTTTCTGGCCAACTGCGTCATTTTCGAAGTTGTGCCCCTCTTCCTGTGCTTTAAAGGCGATTCCAACGTACCTCTTGAAATCTGTTTCCTGCTATTCTGCCTGGCTTTCAAGTCTGCCTCGTTGCCTTCCCTCAACAGATTTTTGGACAATAGTTGTCCTTTATTACTCTGCCAGTTTGTGAATTGCTGTGGCCCTGAGCTCCATTTTCCAACTCGTTTATTGTGAGCTGTACGCAAGTCCAATATTTTGGTTCATGACCTATACTGGTTCCCGGTGGGTGGCTGAGACTCTGGTTAATTCTTCTTCCTGCCGGGAAATTAGAGTGACATGTGCCCGTCCAAATGCCTAACAGTAACTCTCTCATTGGTTCTCCCTCTTCCCTTCCATCCTCTGCCAAATTGGCAACCTGTGCGAAACAGGAGGTTAAAGGGGCTGTCTCTCCAAGTTGGGAGATTGATAGTAAAGCAGTTGGAAAGTCAAACCGGAGCACCAGGAGAGGGACTACTCGTTGAGTTTTAGAAACCTTTTGTATTCACAGTGTGTCCATTCTCTAGGTTTCCCGTACATGTTATAGCTGTAGTAATATTCCCTTCAACCTGGAGAGTTGGGACCCATGGAATGGGGGCCATGCATTTTTTGCTTTAAAGGGTCTGCATTTGCTCACCCAATCTCACCAATCCTCTCCGTCCCAAGTGTCCAGCCTTATGCCACATCCAGCTGTCATTGTAGACAGGGTTTTTCCAGGTTTCATCAGAGACCCTGAAGGAAATGTAAAGAATTTCCCTGTTTTTTGGTTTTGTTTTTGAAATTCCTTTTTATAGTGGGTTTGAGCTGATTCTCTCTGCCATGTTTATGCCAGTCTAGACACACTTGATTCCCTTACAGAGACATATCAGTACATAGGTTTTAAGATTCTTACTAGTCAGATCTATTCCTCTGCGGGAAATATGGGGTTTTGAGTCCCTTTCACTGAGGAAGGTGTAGATCTTGTCTATTCCACAGTTGGTTTTGGAAATGGTACCTGTGCTTATATCAAACTCTGGTGTTATGCATCACCCCACCTCTCCTTTCCCCTTCAGCAGGCATAAGAGTGTTTTCTAAATGTGAGACTCTGTTCTCTTTCCTAACTCAGTTCATGTGTAGCCATGTACACAGGATCATCATAAGTCATATTTAATGATAAGTTTCTTTTTCTGTGTGACTTATTTCACTTAGAATCATCGTACATGAATCCACTCACTTTGCTGCTCCTGGTCTTATGACATTGATTACATGGCTGAGGGATATTGCATCGGACATAAATACAACAATTTTTTGAACCATTTTTATATTTCCTGGGATATTTAAGGTGTACCCAAGTTGAGGTTCTTGTAAGCAGTGCAGCCGTAAATTTGGGGGTGGCTCTGTCTTATTGATTTTCAGTTTTCCCAAAGTATATTCCCTAGACTGGAAGTGCCCTTGGCTCTGTAGCTCTGTTGTTTACTTGTTTTAGGGAACGCAATGCACTCCTCCAGGGAGGCAGTTGGCAATTTACATCCCGCCCATCAGAATAACAAGGTTCCCTGTTCTCCAGGGCCTGTCTTGCCTTTCTGGTTTTTACACATTTTGTGGATGTCCCTTTTGACCGGTGGGAAGTGATACTTCTTTGTAGTGCAGATTTGCATTGCCCGCTTGCTTGTTTGGCCAAAAAGGGCGTATGCGTTTTCTCCTGAATATATTCAGGAGAAAACGCATACGCCCTTTTTGGCCAACTGCGTCATTGTCGAAGTTGTGCCCCTCTTCCTGTGCTTTAAAGGTGATTCCAACGTACCTCTTGAAATCTGTTTCCTGCTATTCTGCCTGGCTTTCAAGTCTGCCTCATTGCCTTCCCTCAACAGATTTTTGGACGATAGTTGTCCTTTATTACTCTGCCAGTTTGTGAATTGCTGTGGCCCAGAGCTCCATTTCCCAACTCGTTTTTTGTGAGCTGTACGCAAGTCCAAAATTTTGGTTCAGGACCTATACTGGTTCCCGGTGGGTGGCTGAGACTCTGGTAAATTCTTCTTCCTGCCGGGAAATTAGAGTGACATGTGCCCGTCCAAATGCCTAACAGTAACTCTCTCATTGGTTCTCCCTCTTCCCTTCCATCCTCTGCCAAATTGGCAACCTGTGCGAACCAGGAGGTTAAAGGGGCTGTCTCTCGAATTTTGCAGATTGATAGTAAAGCAGTTGGAAAGTCAAACCGGAGCACCAGGAGAGGGACTACGCGTTGAGTTATAGAAAACTTTTGTATTCACAGTGTGTCCATTCTCTAGCTTTCCCGTACATGTTATAGCTGTAGTAATATTCCCTTCAACCTGGAGAGCAGGGACCCATGGAATGGGGGCCATGCATTTTTGCTTTAAAGGGTCTGCATTTGCTCACCCAATCTCAAAAATCCTCTCCGTCCCAAGTGTCCAGCCTTATGCCACATCCAGCTGTCATTGTAGACAGGGTTTTTCCGTGTTTCATCAGAGACCCTGAAGGAAATATAAAGAATTTTCCCTGTTTTTTGGTTTTGTTTTTGAAATTCCTTTTTATTGTGGGTTTGAGCTGATTCTCTCTGCCATGTTTATGCCAGTCTAGACACACTTGATACCCTTACAGAGACATATCAATACATAGGTTTTAAGATTCTTACTAGTCAGATCTATTCCACTGCGGGAAATATGGGTTTTGAGTCCCTTTCACTGAGGAAGGTGTAGGTCTTGTCTATTCCACAGTTGGTTTTGGAAATGGTACCTTTGCTTATATCAAACTCTGGTTTTATGCATCACCCCACCTCTCCTTTCCCCTTAAGCAGGCATAAGAGTGTTTTCTAAATGTGAGACTCTGGTCTCTTTCCTAACTCAGTTCATGTGTAGCCATGTTTACAGGATCTTCATAAGTCATATCTTATGATAAGTTTCTTTTTCTGTGTGACCTATTTCACTTAGAATCATCGTACCTGAATCCACTCACTTTGCTCCTCCTGGTCTTATGACATTGATTTCATGGCTGAGGGATATTGCATCGGACATAAATACCACAGTTTTTTGAACCATTTTTATATTTCCTGGGATATTTAAGGTGTACCCAAGTTGAGGTTCTTGTAAGCAGTGCAGCCCTAAATTTGGGGGTGGCTCTGTCTTATTGATTTTCAGTTTTCCCAATGTATATTCCCTGGACTGGAAGTGCCCTTGGCTCTGTAGCTCTGTTGTTTACTTGTTTTAGGGAACGCAATGCACTCCTCCAGTGAGGCAGTTGGCAATTTAAATCCCGCCCATCAGCTTAACAAGGCTCCCTGTTCTCCAGGGCCTGTCTTGCCTTTCTGGTTTTTACACATTTTGTGGATGTCCCTTTTGACCGGTGGGAAGTGATACTTCTTTGTAGTGCAGATTTGCATTGCCCGCTTGCTTGTTTGGCCAAAAAGGGCGTATGCGTTTTCTCCTGAATATATTCAGGAGAAAACGCATAAGCCCTTTTTGGTCAACTGCGTCATTGTCGAAGTTGTGCCCCTCTTCCTGTGCTTTAAAGGCGATTCCAACGTACCTCTTGAAATCTGTTTCCTGCTATTCTGCCTGGCTTTCAAGTCTGCCTCGTTGCCTTCCCTCAACAGATTTTTGGACGATAGTTGTCCTTTATTACTCTGCCAGTTTGTGAATTGCTGTGGCCCTGAGCTCCATTTTCCAAATCGTTTTTTGTGAGCTGTACGCAAGTCCAAAATTTTGGTTCAGGACCTATACTGGTTCCCGGTGGGTGGCTGAGACTCTGGTTAATTCTTCTTCCTGCCGGGAAATTAGAGTGACATGTGCCCGTCCAAATGCCTAACAGTAACTCTCTCATTGGTTCTCCCTCTTCCCTTCCATCCTCTGACAAATTGGCAACCTGTGCGAAACAGGAGTTTAAAGGGGCTGTCTCTCCAAGTTGGGAGATTGATAGTAAAGCAGTTGGAATGTCAAACCGGAGCACCAGAAGAGGGACTACTCGTTGAGTTTTAGAAACCTTTTGTATTCACAGTGTGTCCATTCTCTAGGTTTCCCGTACATGTTATAGCTGTAGTAATATTCCCTTCAACCTGGAGAGTTGGGACCCATGGAATGGGGACCATGCATTTTTGCTTTAATGGGTCTGCATTTGCTCACCCAATCTCACCAATCCTCTCAGTCCCAAGTGTCCAGCCTTATGCCACATCCAGCTATCATTTTAGACATGGTTTTTCCAGGTTTCATCAGAGACCCTGAAGGAAATGTAAAGAATTTCCCTGTTTTTTGGTTTTGTTTTTGAAATTCCTTTTTATAGTGGGTTTGAGCTGATTCTCTCTGTCATGTTTATGCCAGTCTAGACACACTTGATTCCCTTACAGAGACATATCAATACATAGGTTTTAAGTTTCTTACTAGTCAGATCTATTCCTCTGCGGGAAATATGGGGTTTTGAGTCCCTTTCACTGAGGAAGGTGTAGGTCTTGTCTATTCCACAGTTGGTTTTGGAAATGGTACCTGTGCTTATATCAAACTCTGGTTTTATGCATCACCCCACCTCTCCTTTCCCCTTAAGCAGGCATAAGAGTGTTTTCTAAATGTGAGAGTCTGTTCTCTTTCCTAACTCAGTTCATGTGTAGCCATGTTTACAGGATCTTCATAAGTGATATCTTATAATAAGATTCTTTTTCTGTGTGACTTATTTCACTTAGAATCATCGTACCTGAATCCACTCACTTTGCTGCTCCTGGTCTTATGACATGGATTTCATGGCTGAGGGATATTCCATCGGACATAAATACCCCAGTTTTTTGAACCATTTTTATATTTCCTGGGATATTTAAGGTGTACCCAAGTTGAGGTTCTTGTAAGCAGTGCAGCCCTAAATTTGGGGGTGGCTCTGTCTTATTGATTTTCAGTTTTCCCAATGTATATTCCATAGACTGGAAGTGCCCTTGGCTCTGTAGCTCTGTTGTTTACTTGTTTTAGGGAACACAATGCACTCCTCCAGTGAGGCAGTTGGCAATTTACATCCCGCCCATCAGCATAACAAGGCTCCCTGTTCTCCAGGGCGTGTCTTGCCTTTCTGGTTTTTACACATTTTGTGGATGTCCCTTTTGACCGGTGGGAAGTGATACTTCTTTGTAGTGCAGATTTGCATTGCCTGCTTGCTTGTTTGGCCAAAAAGGGCGTATGCGTTTTCTCCTGAATATATTCAGGAGAAAACGCATACGCCCTTTTTGGCCAACTGCGTCACTGTCGAAGTTGTGCCCCTCTTCCTGTGCTTTAAAGGCGATTCCAACGTACCTCTTGAAATCTGTTTCCTGCTATTCTGCCTGGCTTTCAAGTCTGCCTCGTTGCCTTCCCTCAACAGATTTTTGGACGATAGTTGTCCTTTATTACTCTGCCAGTTTGTGAATTGCTGTGGCCCTGAGCTCCATTTTCCAACTCGTTTTTTGTGAGCTGTACGCAAGTCCAATATTTTGGTTCATGACCTATACTGGTTCCCGGTGGGTGGCTGAGACTCTGGTTAATTCTTCTTCCTGCCGGGAAATTAGAGTGACATGTGCCCGTCCAAATGCCTAATAGTAACTCTCTCATTGGTTCTCCCTCTTCCCTTCCATCCTCTGCCAAATTGGCAACCTGTGCGAAACAGGAGGTTAAAGGGGCTGTCTCTCCAAGTTGGGAGATTGATAGTAAAGCAGTTGGAAAGTCAAACCGGAGCACCAGGAGAGGGACTACTCGTTGAGTTTTAGAAACCTTTTGTATTCACAGTGTGTCCATTCTCTAGGTTTCCCGTACATGTTATAGCTGTAGTAATATTCCCTTCAACCTGGAGAGTTGGGACCCATGGAATGGGGGCCATGCATTTTTGCTTTAAAGGGTCTGCATTTGCTCACCCAATCTCACTAATCCTCTCAGTCCCAAGTGTCCAGCCTTATGCCACATCCAGCTGTCATTGTAGACAGGGTTTTTCCAGGTTTCATCAGAGACCCTGAAGGAAATGTAAAGAATTTCCCTGTTTTTTGGTTTTGTTTTTGAAATTCCTTTTTATAGTGTGTTTGAGCTGATTCTCTCTGCCATGTTTATGCCAGTCTAGACACACTTGATTCCCTTACAGAGACATATCAATACATAGCTTTTAAGATTCTTACTAGTCAGATCTATTCCTCTGCGGGAAATATGGTGTTTTGAGTCCCTTTCACTGAGGAAGGTGTAGGTCTTGTCTATTCCACAGTTGGTTTTGGAAATGGTACCTGTGCTTATATCAAACTCTGGTTTTATGCATCACCCCACCTCTCCTTTCCCCTTCAGCAGGCATAAGAGTGTTTTCTCAATGTGAGACTCTGTTCTCTTTCCTAAGTCAGTTCATGTGTAGCCATGTTTACAGGATCTTCATAAGTCATATCTTATGATAAGTTTCTTTTTCTGTGTGACTTATTTCACTTAGAATCATCGTACCTGAATCCACTCACTTTCCTGCTCCTGGTCTTATGACATTGATTTCATGGCTGAGGGATATTGCATCGGACATAAATACCACAGTTTTTTGAACCATTTTTATATTTCCTGGCATATTTAAGGTGTACCCAAGTTGAGGTTCTTGTAAGCAGTGCAGCCCTAAATTTGGGGGTAGCTCTGTCTTATTGATTTTCAGTTTTCCCAATGTATATTCCCTAGACTGGAAGTGCCCTTGGCTCCGTAGCTCTGTTGTTTACTTGTTTTAGGGAACGCAATGCACTCCTCCAGTGAGGCAGTTGGCAATTTACATCCCGCCCAGCAGCATAACAATGCTCCCTGTTCTCCAGGGCCTGTCTTGCCTTTCTGGTTTTTACACATTTTGTGGATGTCCCTTTTGACCGGTGGGAAGTGATACTTCTTTCTAGTGCAGATTTGCACTGCCCGCTTGCTTGTTTTGCCAAAAAGGGCGTATGCGTTTTCTCCTGAATATATTCAGGAGAAAACGCATACGCACTTTTTGGCCAACTGCGTCATTGTCGAAGTTGTGCCCCTCTTCCTGTGCTTTAAAGGCGATTCCAACGTACCTCTTGAAATCTGTTTCCTGCTATTCTGCCTGGCTTTCAAGTCTGCCTCGTTGCCTTCCCTCAACAGATTTTTGGACGATAGTTGTCCTTTATTACTCTGCCAGTTTGTGAATTGCTGTGGCCCTGAGCTCCATTTTCCAACTCGGTTTTTGTGAGCTGTACGCAAGTCCAAAATTTTGGTTCAGGACCTATACTGGTTCCCGGTGGGTGGCTGAGACTCTGGTTAATTCTTCTTCCTGCCGGGAAATTAGAGTGTCATGTGCCCGTCCAAATGCCTAACAGTAACTCTCTCATTGGTTCTCCCTCTTCCCTTCCATCCTCTGCCAAATTGGCAACCTGTTAGAACCAGGAGGTTAAAGGGTGTGTCTCTCGAAGTTGGGAGATTGATAGTAAAGCAGTTGGAAAGTCAAACCGGAGCACCAGGAGAGGGACTACTCGTTGAGTTTTAGAAACCTTTTGTATTCACAGTGTGTCCATTCTCTAGGTTTCCCGTACATGTTATAGCTGTAGTAATATTCCCTTCAACCTGGAGAGTTGGGACCCATGGAATGGGGGCCATGCATTTTTGCTTTAAACGGTCTGCATTTGCTCACCCAATCTCACCAATCCTCTCAGTCCCAAGTGTCCAGCCTTATGCCACATCTAGCTGTCATTATAGACAGGGTTTTTCCAGGTTTCATCAGAGACCCTGAAGGAAATGTAAAGAATTTCCCTGTTTTTTGGTTTTGTTTTTGAAATTCCTTTTTATAGTGGGTTTGAGCTGATTCTATCTGCCATGTTTATGCCAGTCTAGACACACTTGATTCCCTTACAGAGACATATCAATACATAGGTTTTAAGATTCTTACTAGTCAGATCTATTCCTCTGAGGGAAATATGGGGTTTTGAGTCCCTTTCACTGAGGAAGGTGTAGGTCTTGTCTATTCCACAGTTGGTTTTGGAAATGGTACCTGTGCTTATATCAAACTCTGGTTTTATGCATCACCCCACCTCTCCTTTCCCCTTAAGCAGGCATAAGAGTGTTTTCTCAATGTGAGACTCTGTTCTCTTTCCTAACTCAGTTCATGTGTAGCCATGTTTACAGGATCTTCATAAGTGATATCTTATGATAAGTTTCTTTTTCTGTGTGACTTATTTCACTTAGAATCATCGTACCTGAATCCACTCACTTTGCTGCTCCTGGTCTTATGACATTGATTACATGGCTGAGGGATATTGCATCGGACATAAATACCACAATTTTTTGAACCATTTTTATATTTCCTGGGATATTTAAGGTGTACCCAAGTTGAGGTTCTTGTAAGCAGTGCAGCCCTAAATTTGGGGGTGGCTCTGTCTTATTGATTTTCAGTTTTCCCAATGTATATTCCCTAGACTGGAAGTGCCCTTGGCTCTGTAGCTCTGTTGTTTACTTGTTTTAGGGAACGCAATGCACTCCTCCAGGGAGGCAGTTGGCAATTTACATCCCGCCCATCAGCATAACAAGGCTCCCTGTTCTCCAGGGCCTTTCTTGCCTTTCTGGTTTTTACACATTTTGTGGATGTCCCTTTTGACCGGTGGGAAGGGATACTTCTTTGTAGTGCAGATTTGCATTGCCCGCTTGCTTGTTTGGCCAAAAAGGGCGTATGCGTTTTCTCCTGAATATATTCAGGAGAAAACTCATACGCACTTTTTGGCCAAGTGCATCATTGTCGAAGTTGTGCCCCTCTTCCTGTGCTTTAAAGGCGATTCCAACGTACCTCTTGAAATCTGTTTCCTGATATTCTGCCTGGCATTCAAGACTTCCTCGTTGCCTTCCCTCAACAGATTTTTGGACGATGGTTGTCTATTATTACTCTGCCAGTTTGTGAATTGCTGTGGCCCTGAGCTCCATTTTCCAACTCGTTTTTTGTGAGCTTTACGCAAGTGCAAAATTTTTGTTCAGGACCTATACTGGTTCCCGCGGGGTGGCTGAGACTCTGGTTAATTCTTCTTCCTGCCGGGAAATTAGAGTGACATGTGCCCGTCCAAATGCCTAACAGTAACTCTCTCATTGGTTCTCCCTCTTCCCTTCCATCCTCTGCCAAATTGGCAACCTGTGAGAACCAGGAGGTTAAAGGGTCTGTCTCTCCAAGTTGGGAGATTGATAGTAAAGCAGTTGGAAAGTCAAACCGGGGCACCAGGAGAGGGACTACTCGTTGAGATTTAGAAACCTTTTGTATTCACAGTGTGTCCATTCTCTAGGTTTCCCATACATGTTATAGCTGTTGTAATATTCCCTTCAACCTGGAGAGTTGGGACCCATGGAATGGGGGCCATGCATTTTTGCTTTAAAGGGTCTGCATTTGCTCACCCAATCTCACCAATCCTCTCAGTCCCAAGTGTCCAGCCTTATGCCATATCCAGCTGTCATTGTAGACAGGGTTTTTCAAGGTTTCATCAGAGACCCTGAAGGAAATGTAAAGAATTTCCCTGTTTTTTGGTTTTGTTTTTGAAATTCCTTTTTATAGTGGGTTTGAGCTGATTCTCACTGCCATGTTTATGCCAGTCTAGACACACTTGATTCCCTTACAGAGACATATCAATACATAGGTTTTAAGATTCTTACTAGTCAGATCTATTCCTCTGCGGGAAATATGGGGTTTTGAGTCCCTTTCACTGAGGAAGGTGTAGGTCTTGTCTATTCCACAATTGGTTTTGGAAATGGTACCTGTGCTTATATCAAACTCTGGTTTTATGCATCACCCCACCTCTCCTTTCCCCTTCAGCAGGCTTAAGAGTGTTTTCTAAATGTGAGACTCTGTTCTCTTTCCTAACTCAGTTCATGTGTAGCCATGTTTACAGGATCTTCATAAGTGATATCTTATGATAAGTTTCTTTTTCTGTGTGACTTATTTCACTTAGAATCATCGTACCTGAATCCACTCACTTTGCTGCTCCTGGTCTTATGACATGGATTTCATGGCTGAGGGATATTGCATCGGACATAAATACCACAGTTTTTTGAACCATTTTTATATTTCCTGGGATATTTAAGGTGTACCAAAGTTGAGGTTCTTGTAAGCAGTGCAGCCCTAAATTTGGGGGTGGCTCTGTCTTATTGATTTTCAGTTTTCCCAATGTATATTCCCTAGACTGGAAGTGCCCTTGGCTCTGTAGCTCTGTTGTTTACTTGTTTTAGGGAACGCAATGCACTCCTCCAGGGAGGCCGTTGGCAATTTACATCCCGCCCATCAGCATAACAAGGCTCCCTGTTCTCCAGGGCCTGTCTTGTCTTTCTGGTTTTTACACATTTTGTGGATGTCCCTTTTGACCGGTGGGAAGTGATACCTCTTTGTAGTGCAGATTTGCATTGCCCGCTTGCTTGTTTGGCCAAAAAGTGCGTATGCGTTTTCTCCTGAATATATTCAGGAGAAAACGCATACGCCCTTTTTGGCCAACTGCGTCATTGTCGAAGTTGTGCCCCTCTTCCTGTGCTTTAAAGGCGATTCCAACGTACCTCTTGAAATCTGTTTCCTGCTATTCTGCCTGGCTTTCAAGTCTGCCTCGTTGCCTTCCCTCAACAGATTTTTGGACGATAGTTGTCCTTTATTACTCTGCCAGTTTGTGAATTGCTGTGGCCCTGAGCTCCATTTCCCAACTCGTTTTTTGTGAGCTGTACGCAAGTCCAAAATTTTGGTTCAGGACCTATACTGGTTCCCGGTGGGTGGCTGAGACTCTGGTTAATTCTTCTTCCTGCCGGGAAATTAGAGTGACATGTGCCCGTCCAAATGCCTAACAGTAACTCTCTCATTGGTTCTCCCTCTTCCCTTCCATCCTCTGCCAAATTGGCAACCTGTGCGAACCAGGAGGTTAAAGGGGCTGTCTCTCGAAGTTGGCAGATTGATAGTATAGCAGTTGGAAAGTCAAACCGGAGCACCAGGAGAGGGACTACTCGTTGAGTTTTAGAAACCTTTTGTATTCACAGTGTGTCCATTCTCTAGGTTTCCCGTACATGTTATAGCTGTAGTAATATTCCCTTCAACCTGGAGAGTTGGGACCCATGGAATGGGGGCCATGCATTTTTGCTTTAAAGGGTCTGCATTTGCTCACCCAATCTCACCAATCCTCTCAGTCCCAACTGTCCAGCCTTATGCCACATCTAGCTGTCATTGTAGACAGGGTTTTTCAAAATTTCATCAGAGACCCTGAAGGAAATATAAAGAATTTCCCTGTTTTTTGGTTTTGTTTTTGAAATTCCTTTTTATAGTGGGTTTGAGCTGATTCTCTCTGCCATGTTTATGCCAGTCTAGACACACTTGATTCCCTTACAGAGACATATCAATACGTATGTTTTAAGATTCTTACTAGTCAGACCTATTCCTCTGCGGGAAATATGGGGTTTTGAGTCCCTTTAACTGAGGAAGGTGTAGGTCTTGTCTATTCCACAGTTGGTTTTGGAAATGGTACCTGTGCTTATATCAAACTCTGGTTTTATGCATCACCCCACCTCTCCTTTCCCCTTAAGCAGGCATAAGAGTGTTTTCTAAATGTGATACTCTGTTCTGTTTCCTAACTCAGTTCATGTGTAGCCATGTTTACAGGATCTTCATAAGTCATATCTTATGATAAGTTTCTTTTTCTGTGTGACTTATTTCACTTAGAATCATCGTACCTGAATCCACTCACTTTGCTGCTCCTGGTCTTATGACATTGATTTCATGGCTGAGGGATATTCTATCGGACATAAATACCACAGTTTTTTGAACCATTTTTATATTTCCTGGGACATTTAAGGTGTACCCAAGTTGATGTTCTTGTAAGCAGTGCAGCCCTAAATTTGGGGGTGGCTCTGTCTTATTGATTTTCAGTTTTCCCAATGTATATTCCCTAGACTGGATGTGCCCTTGGCTCTGTAGCTCTCTTGTTTACTTGTTTTAGGGAACGCAATGCACTCCTCCAGTGAGGCAGTTGGCAATTTACATCCCGCCCATCAGCATAACAAGGCTCCCTGTTCTCCAGGGCCTGTCTTGCCTTTCTGGTTTTTACACATTTTGTGGATGTCCCTTTTGACAGGTGGGAAGTGATACTTCTTTGTAGTGCAGATTTGCATTGCCCGCTTGCTTGTTTGGCCAAAAAGGGCGTATGCGTTTTCTCCTGAATATATTCAGGAGAAAACGCATACGCCCTTTTTGGCCAACTGCGTCATTGTCGAAGTTGTGCCCCTCTTCCTGTGCTTTAAAGGCGATTCCAACGTACCTCTTGAAATCTGTTTCCTGCTATTCTGCCTGGCTTTCAAGTCTGCCTCGTTGCCTTCCCTCAACAGATTTTTGGACGATAGTTGTCTTTTATTACTCTGCCAGTTTGTGAATTGCTGTGGCCCTGAGCTCCATTTTCCAACTCGTTTTTTGTGAGCTTTACGCAAGTCCAAAATTTTGGTTCAGGACCTATACTGGTTCCCGGTCGGTGGCCGAGACTCTGGTTAATTCTTCTTCCTGCCGGGAAATTAGAGTGACATGTGCCCGTCCAAATGCCTAACAGTAACTCTCTCATTGGTTCTCACTCTTCCCTTCCATCCTCTGCCAAATTGGCAACCTGTGCGAACCAGGAGGTTAAAGGGGCTGTCTCTCCAAGTTGGGAGATTGATAGTAAAGCAGTTGGAAAGTTAAACCGGAGCACCAGTGGAGGGACTACGCGTTGAGTTTTGGAAACCATTTGTATTCACAGTGTGTCCATTCTCTAGGTTTCCCGTACATGTTATAGCTGTAGTAATATTCCCTTCAACATGGAGGGTTGGGACCCATGGAATGGGGGCCATGCATTTTTGCTTTAAAGGGTCTGCATTTGCTCACCCAATCCCACCAATCCTCTCAGTCCCAAGTGTCCAGCCTTATTCCACATCCAGCTGTCATTGTAGATACGGTCATTCCAGGTGTCATCAGAGACCCTGAAGGAAATGTAAAGAATTTCCCTGTTTTTTGGTTTTGTTTTTGAAATTCCTTTTTATAGTGGGTTTGAGCAGATTCTCGCTGCCATGTTTATGCCAGTCTAGACACACTTGATTCCCTTACAGGGACATATCAATACATACGTTTTAAGATTCTTACTAGTCAGATCTATTCCTCTGCGGGAAATATGGGGTTTTGAGTCCCTTTCACTGAGGAAGGTGTAGGTCTTGTCTATTCCACAGTTGATTTTGGAAATGGTACCTGTGCTTATATCAAACTCTGGTTTTATGCATCACCCCACATCTCCTTTCCCCTTAAACAGGCATAAGAGTGTTTTCTAAATGTGATACTCTGTTCTGTTTCCTAACTCAGTTCATGTGTAGCCATGTTTACAGGATCTTCATAAGTCATATCTTATGATAAGTTTCTTTTTCTGTGTGACTTATTTCACTTAGAATCATCGTACCTGAATCCACTCACTTTGCTGCTCCTGGTCTTATGACATTGATTTCATGGCTGAGGGATATTCCATCGGACATAAATACCACAGTTTTTTGAACCATTTTTATATTTCCTGGGACATTTAAGGTGTACCCAAGTTGAGGTTCTTGTAAGCAGTGCAGCCCTAAATTTGGGGGTGGCTCTGTCTTATTGATTTTCAGTTTTCCCAAAGTATATTCCCTAGACTGGAAGTGCCCTTGGCTCTGTAGCTCTGTTGTTTACTTGTTTTAGGGAATGCAATGCACTCCTCCAGTGAGGCAGTTGGCAATTTACATCCCGCCCATCAGCATAACAAGGCTCCCTGTTCTCCAGGGCCTGTCTTGCCTTTCTGGTTTTTACACATTTTGTGGATGTCCCTTTTGACCGGTGGGAAGTGATACTTCTTTGTAGTGCAGATTTGCATTGCCCGCTTGCTTGTTTGGCCAAAAAGGGCGTATGCGTTTTCTCCTGAATATATTCAGGAGAAAACGCATACGCCCTTTTTGGCCAACTGCGTCATTGTCGAAGTTGTGCCCCTCTTCCTGTGCTTTAAAGGCGATTCCAACGTACCTCTTGAAATCTGTTTCCTGCTATTCTGCCTGGCTTTCAAGTCTGCCTCGTTGCCTTCCCTCAACAGATTTTTGGACGATAGTTGTCGTTTATTACTCTGCCAGTTTGTGAATTGCTGTGGCCCTGAGCTCCATTTTCCAACTCGTTTTTTGTGAGCTTTACACAAGTCCAAAATTTTGGTTCAGGACCTATACTTGTTCCCGGTCGGTGGCCGAGACTCTGGTTAATTCTTCTTCCTGCCGGGAAATTAGAGTGACATGTGCCCGTCCAAATGCCTAACAGTAACTCTCTCATTGGTTCTCCCTCTTCCCTTCCATCCTCTGCCAAATTGGCAACCTGTTCGAACCAGGTGGTTAAAGGGGCAGTCTCTCCAAGTTGGGAGATTGATAGTAAAGCAGTTGGAAAGTTAAACCGGAGCACCAGTGGAGGGACTACGCGTTGAGTTTTGGAAACCATTTGTATTCACAGTGTGTCCATTCTCTAGGTTTCCCGTACATGTTATAGCTGTAGTAATATTCCCTTCAACATGGAGGGTTGGGACCCATGGAATGGGGGCCATGCATTTTTGCTTTAAAGGGTCTGCATTTGCTCACCCAATCTCACCAATCCTCTCAGTCCCAAGTGTCCAGCCTTATTCCACATCCAGCTGTCATTGTATATACGGTCATTCCAGGTGTCATCAGAGACCCTGAAGGAAATGGAAAGAAGTTCCCTGTTTTTTGGTTTTGTTTTTGAAATTCCTTTTTATAGTGGGTTTGAGCTGATTCTCTCTGCCATGTTTATGCCAGTCTAGACACACTTGATTCCCTTACAGAGACATATCAATACATATGTTTTAAGATTCTTACTAGTCAGATCTATTCCTCTGCGGGAAATATGGGGTTTTGAGTCCCTTTCACTGAGGAAGGTGTAGGTCTTGTCTATTCCACAGTTGGTTTTGGAAATGGTACCTGTGCTTATATCAAACACTGGTTTTATGCATCACCCCACCTCTCCTTTCCCCTTCAGCAGGCATAAGAGTGTTTTCTCAATGTGAGACTATGCTCTCTTTCCTAACTCAGTTCATGTGTAGCCATGTTTACAGGATCTTCATAAATCATATCTTATGATAAGTTTCTATTTCTGTGTGACTTATTTCACTTAGAATCATCGTACCTGAATCCACTCACTTTGCTGCTCCTGGTCTTATGACATTGATTTCATGGCTGAGGGATATTCCATCGGACATAAATACCACAGTTTTTTGAACCATTTTTATATTTCCTGGGATATTTAAGGTGTACACAAGTTGAGGTTCTTATAAGCAGTGCAGCCCTAAATTTGGGGGTGGCTCTGTCTTATTGATTTTCAGTTTTCCCAATGTATATTCCCTAGACTGGAAGTGTCCTTGGCTCTGTAGCTCTGTTGTTTACATGTTTTAGGGAACGCAATGCACTCCTCCAGTGAGGCAGTTGGCAATTTACATCCCGCCCATCAGCAAATCAAGAATCCGGTTCTCCAGGGCCTGTCTTGCCTTTCTTGTTTTTACACATTTTTTAGAAATCCCTTTTGACCGGTTGGAAGAGTTACTTCTTTGTAGTGCAGATTTGCATTGCCCGCTTGCTTCCTTGGCCAAAAGGGCGTATATGTTTTCTCCTGAATATATTCAGGAAAAAACACATACACACTTTTTGGCCAAGTGCATCATTTTCGAAGTTGTGCCCCTCTTCCTGTGCTTTACAGGCGATTCCTACGTACCTCTTGAAATCTGTTTCCTGCTACTCTGCCTCGCTTTCAAGTCGGCCTCGTTCCCTTCCCTCAGCAGTCTTTTTGATGATAGTTCTCCTTTATTACTCTCCCAGTTTGTGAATTTCTGTGCCCCTGAGTTCCATTTTTCAATTCGTTTTTTTGTGAGCTGAATGCAAGACCAAAATTTTGGTACAGGACCTATACTGGTTCCCGGTGGGTGGCTGAGACTTTGGTTAATTCTTCTTCCAGCCAGGAAATTAGAGTGACATGTGTCCGTCCAAATGCCTAACAGCTACTCTCTCATTGGTTCTCCCTATTTCCTTTCATCCTTTGCCAAATTGGCAATTTGTGCGAACCAGGAGCTTAAAAGGGCTGTCTCTCCAAGTTGGAAGATTGATAGTAAAGCAGTTAGAAAGTCAAAGTGGAGCACCAGGAGAGGGACTATACGTTGAGTTTTAGAAACCTTTCGTATTCACAGTGTGTCAATTCTCGAGGTTTCCCGTACATGTTATAGCTGTAGTAATATTCCTTTCAACCTGGAGAGTTTGGACCCATGGAATGGGGGCCATGAATTATTGCTTTAAATGGTCTGCATTTGCTCACCCAATCTCACCAATCCTCTCAGTCCCAAGTGTCCAGCCGTATGCCACATCCAGCTGTCATTGTAGATAGGGTCATTCCAGGTTTCGTCAGAGACCCTGAAAGAATTGTAAAGGATTTCCCTGTTTTTTTGATTTGTTTTTGAAATTCCTTTTTATAATGGGTTTGAGCTGATTCTCGCTGCCATGTTTATGCCAGTCTAGACACACTTGATTCCCTTACAGAGACATATCAATACATAGGTTTTAAGATTCTTACATGTGAGATCTATTCCTCTGGGGAATATATAGGGTTTTCAGTCCCTTTCACTGAGGAAGGTGTAGGTCTTTCCTATGCCATAGTTGGTTTTTGGAACGGTACCTGTGCTTATATCAAACTCTGGGTTTATGCATCCCCCCACTTCTCCTTCCCCCTTAAGAAGGCATAAGAATGTTTTCTAAATGTGAGTCTCTGTTCTCTTTCCTAACTCAGTTCATGTGTAGCCATGTTTACAGGATCTTCATAAGTCATATCTTATGATAAGTTTCCTTTTCTGTGTGACTTATTTCACTTAGAATCATCGTACCTGAATCCACTCACTTTGCTGCTCCTGGTCTTATGACATTGATTTCATGGCTGAGGGATATTCCATCGTACATAAATACCACAGTTTTTTGAACCATTTTTATATTTCCTTGTATATTTAAGGTGTACCTAAGTTGAGGTTCTTGTAAGCAGTGCAGTCCTGAATTTAGGGGTGGCTGTGTAATATTGATTTTCAGTTTTCCCAAGGTATATTCCCTAGACTCGAAATGCCCTTGGCTGTGTAGCTCTGTTGTTTAATTCTTTTAGGGAACGCAATGCACTCCTCCAGTAAGGCAGTTGGAAATTTACATCCCGCCCATCAGCATAACAAGGATCCTGTTCTCCAGGGCCTGTCTTGCCTTTCTGGTTTTTACACATTTTGTGGATGTCCCTTTTGACCAGTGGGAAGAGATACTTCTTTGTAGTGCAGATTTGCATTGTTGGCTTGCTTGCTTGGCCAAAAAGAGCGTATGCGTTTTCTCCTGAATATATTCAGGAGAAAACGCATACGCTGTTTTTGGCCAAGTGCATCATTGTCGAAGTTTTGCCAATGTACCTGTGGTTTACAGGTGATTGTTACGTACCTCTTGAAATCTGTTTCCTGCTATTCTGCCTCGCTTTCAAGTCGGCATCGTTGCCTTCCCTCAGGGGAATTTTTGACGATAGTTGTCCTTTACTACTCTGCCAGTTTGTGAATTTCTGTGCCCCTGAGCTCCAGTATTCAACTCATTTTTTGAGCTGAATGCATGTCCAAAATTTTGTTTCAGGTCCTATACTGGTTCCCGGTGGGTGGCTGAGACTTTGGTTAATTCTTCTTTCTGCCGGGAAATTAGAGTGACACGTGCCTGTCCAAATGCCTAACAGCTACTCTCTCATTGGTTCTCCCTCTTCCCTTTCATCCTCTGCCAAATTGGCAACCTGTGTGGACCAGGAGCTTAAAGGGGCTGTCTCTCCACGTTGGGAGATTGATAGTAAAGCAGTTGGAAAGTCAAACAGGAGCACAGGAGAGGGACTATTCGTTGAGTTTTAGAAACCTTTCGTATTCACAGTGTGTCCATTCTCTAGGTTTCCCGTACATGTTATAGCTGTAGAAATATTCCCTTCAACCTGGAGATATGGGACCCATGGAATGGGGGCCATGCATTATTCCTTTAACTGGTCTGCATTTGTTCAACAAATCTCACCAATCCTCTCAGTCCCACGTGTCCAGCCTTATGCCACATCCAGCTGTCATTGCAGATAGGGTGATTCCAGGTTTAGTCAGAGACCCTGAAGGAATTGTAAAGTATTTCCATGTTTTTTTGATTTCTTTTTGAAATTCCGTTTTACAGCGTGTTTGAGCTGATTCTCGCAGCCATGTTTATGCCTGTCTAGACGCACTTGATTCCCTAATGGTGACATATAAATACATAGGTTTTAAGATTCTTACTAGTCAGATCTATTCCTCTTCGGGAAATATGGGGTTTTGAGTCCCTTTCACTGAGGAACGTGTAGGTCTTGTCTATTCCATAGTTGGTTTTTGGAACGGTACCTGTGCTTAGAGCAAACTCTGGTTTTATGCATCACCCAACCTCTCCATCCCCCTTAAGCAGGCATAAGAGTATTTTCTCGATGTGAGACTCTGTTTTCTATCCTAACTCTGTTCATGTATACCATGTTTACAGGATCTTCATAAGTGATATCTTATGATAAGTTTCTTTTTCTGTGTGATTTATTTCACTTAGAATCATCATACCTTAATCCACTCACTTTGCTGCTACTGGTTTTATGACATTGATTTCATGGCTGAGGGATATTCCATAGTACGTAAGTACCACAATGTTTTGAACCATTTTTATATTTCCTGGGATATTTAAGGTGTACTCAAGTTCAGGTTCTTGTAAGCAGTGCAGCCATGAATTTGGGGATGGCTGTGAAATATTGATTTTCAGTTTTCCCAAGGTATATTCCGTAGCCTGGAAATGTCCTTGGCTCTGTAGCTCTGTTGTTTACTTGATTTAGGGAACACAATGCACTCCTCCAGTGAGGCAGTTGGCAATTTACATCCCGCCCATCAGCATAACAAGGCTCCCTGTTCTCCAGTGCCTGTCTTGCCTTTCTGGTTTTTACACATTTTTGGATGTCCCTTTTGACCGGTGGGAAGAGATACTACTTTGTATTGCAGATTTGCATTGCCCGCTTGCTTGCTTAGCCAAAAAGTGTGTATGCGTTTTCTCCTGAATATATACAATAGAAAATGCATACGCATTTTTTGGCCAAGTGCATCATTGTCGAAGTTGTGCCCCACTTCCTGTACTTTACAGGCGATTCCTACATACCTCTTGAAATCTGTTTCCTGCTATTCTGCCTCGCATTCAAGTTGGCCTCGTTGTCTTCCCTCAGCAGACTTTTTGATGATAGTTGTCCTTTATTACTCTGCCAGTTTGTGAATTTCTGTGTCCCTGAGCTCCATTTTTCAACCCGTTTTTTGTGAGCTGAATGCAAGTCCAAAATTTTGGCTCAGGACCTATACTGGTTCACGGTGGATTGCTGAGACCTTGGTTAATTCTTCTTCCTGCCGGGAAATTAGAGTGACATGTGTCCGTCCAAATGCCTAACAGCTACTCTCTCATTGTTTCTTCCTCTTCCCTTTCATCCTCTGCCAAATTGGCAACGTGTGCGAACCAGGAGCTTAAAGGGGCTGTCTCTCCAAGTTGGGAGATTGATAGTAAAGCAGTTGGAAAGTCAAACCGGAGCCCCAGGAGAGGGACTATTCGTTGAGTTTTAGAAACCTTTCATATTCACAGTGTGTTCATTCTCTAGGTTTCCCGAACATGTTATAGCTTTAGTAATATTCCCTTCAACCTTTAGAGTTGGGGACCATGGAATGGGGTCCTTGCATTATTAATTTAAATGCTCTGCATTTTCTCACCCAATCTCACCAATCCTCTCAGTCCCAAGTGTCCTGCCTTTTGCCATATCCAGCTGTCATTGTAGATAGGGGCATTCCAGGTTTCGTCAGAGACCCTGAAGGAATTGTAAAGGATTTCCAAGTTTTTTTGATTTGTTTTTGAAATTCCTTTTTATAGTGGTTTGAGCTGATTCTCGCTGCCATGTTTATGCCAGTCTAGACGCGCTTGATTCCCTTATGGAGACATATCAATACATAGGTTTTAAGATTATTACTAGTGAGATCTATTCCTGTGCGGGAAATATGGGGTTTTGAGTCCCTTTCACTGGAAGGTGTCGGTCTTGTCTATTCCATAATTGGTTTTTCGAATGGTAGCTGTGCTTATATCAAACACTGGTTTTATGCATCACCCCACCTCTCCTTTTCCCTTCAGCAGGCATAAGAGTGTTTTCTAAATGTGAGACTCTGTTCTCTTTCTTAACTCAGTTCATGTGTAGCCATTTTTACAGGTTCTTCATAAGTGATATCTTATGATAAGTTTCTTTTTCTGTGTGACTTATTTCACTTAGAATCATCGTCCCTGAATCCACTCACTTTGCTGCTACTGGTCTTATGACTTTGATTTCATGGCGGAGGGATATTCCATCGTACGTAAGTAGCACAATTTTTTGAACCATATTTATATTTCCTGGGATATTTAAGGTGTACCGAATTTGAGGTTCTTGTAAGCAGTGCAGCCCTTAATTTGGGGGTGGCTCTGCCATATTGATTTTCAGGTTTCCCAAGGTATATTCCCTAGACTTGAAATGCCTTTGGCTCTGTAGCTGTGTTGTTTACTTGTTTTAGGGAACACAATGCACTCCTCCAGTGAGGCAGTTGGCAATTTACATCCCGCCCTTCAGCATAATACGGCTCTTTTTCTCCAGGGTCTGTCTTGCCCTCTGGTTTTTACACATTTTGTGGATGTCCCTTTTGACCGGTGGGAAGAGGTACTTCTTTGTAGTGCAGATTTGCATTGCCCGCTTGCTTGCTTGGCCAAAAAGGTCGTATGCGTTTTCTCCTGAATATATTCAGGAGAAAACGCATACGCCCTTTTTGGGCAAGTGCATCTTTGTCGAAGTTATGCCCCTCTTCCTGTGCTTTACAGGCAATTCCTACATACCTCTTGAAATCTGTTTCCTGCTATTCTGCCTCGCTTTCAAGTTGGCCACGTTGCCTTCCCTCAACAGGTTTTTGGATGACAGTTGTCCTTTATTAATCTGCCACTTTGTGAATTGCTGTGCCCCTGAGCTCAATTTTTCAACTCGTTTTTTTGTGAGCTGAACGCACGTCCAACATTTTGGTTCAGGAACTATACTGGTTCCCGGTGGGTGGCTGAGACTTTGGGTAATTCTTCTTCCTACCGGGAAATTAGAGTGACATGTGCCCGTCGAAATGCCTTACGGCTACTCTCTCATTGGTCCTTCCTCTTCCCTTTCATCCACAGCCAAATTTGCAACCAGTGGGAACCAGGAGGTCAAAGAGGCTGTCTCTCCAAGTTTGGAGATTGATAGTTAAGCATTTCGAAAGTCAAACCGGAGCACCAGGAGAGGGACTGTTCTTTGAGTTTTAGAAAACTTTCGTATTCAGAGTGTGTCCACTCTCTAGGTTTTCAGTACATTTTATAGCTGTAGTAATATTACCTTCAACCTGGAGAGTTGGCACCCATCGAATGGGTGGCACACATTATGGCTTTAAAGGGTCTGCATTTTCGCCACCAATCTCACCCATCCCCTCAGTCCCATGTGTCCTGCCTTATGTCTCTTCCAGCTGTTGTTGTAGATACTGTCATTCCAGGTTGCATCAGAGCCCTTGAATGAATTGTGTAAGAATATCGCTGTTTTTTTTAATTTTGTTTTGTTTTTCAAATTCAGTTTTATAATGGGGTTGAGCTGATTATCCCTGACTTGTTTTTGCCAGTGTAGACAAAATTGATTCCCTTACAGAGACATATAAATACACTGATTTTAAGATTCTTACTAGTCAGATATATTCCTCTGCTGGAAATAGGGTTTTTGAGTCCCGTTCACTATGGAAGGAGTAGTTCTTGTCTATTCTGTATTTGGATTATGGAACGGTACCTGTGCTAATATCAAACTCTGGTTTTCTGCATCTCCCCACCTCTCCTTTCCCCTTAAGCAAGCATAAGAGTGTTTTCTAAATCTGAGACTCTGTTCTGTTTCCTAATTCAGTTCATATGTAGCCATGTTTACATTCCCTTCATAAGTGATATCTTATGTGAGAATGCACAATGGCCCTTGTCATAATAATGCTCCATGACCCCTGTCATCACATTGCACCATGTCCTAGTTATCACAATGCTCCATGTCCCTGGTCATCACAATTCTCCTCGTCCTTGTCATCACGATGCTACATGACACTTCTCATCACAACATTACATGCTCTTGTTATCACAATGCTCCATGACCCCTGTCATCTCTATGCTCCCTGACACCAGTCATCACAGTGCTTCATGCCCCTTTTCATTACAGTGCTCCATGATGCTCGTCATCAGAATTACTCAAGGTCTTCTCATCACAATGCTCCACGGTTTTGCCATCAGAATGCTCCATGCCCTGGTCATCTCGCAGCTCAATGTCCCTTGTCCTCACAATTCTCCACGTCCTTGTCATCACAATACTCCATGCACTTTTCATCACAATACTCCATTACCATTGTCATCATGATCCTCCATGAAACTTGGGATCTCATTGCTTCATTCCCTTGTCATCACAATGCTCCATGCTCCTTGAAATCAAAATGATCCATGACCTCTGTCATCACAATGCTCCAAACTCTTGTGATCACAATGTTCCATAACACTTGTCATCACAACTCTCCATGACGCCTGTCATCTCAATACTCCATGCCCTTATTGTCACAATGCTCCATGACCTTTGTCATCACAATGCTCAATACACTTGTCATCACAATGCTCCCTGTCAGAATGCTCCTTGAACCCTGTCACAAAAAGGCTCCATGCCTTTTTCATCACAATGTCCCATGCCATTTTCATCACAATGCTCCATGCCATTGTCATCAAAATACTCCACAAGATTGTCATCAGGATGCTCCATGACCCTTGTCATCACAATTCTCCATGTACTTGTTGGCACAATGCTCCCTGACCCTTGTCATCACAATACTCCAAGCCATTGTCATCAGAGTGCTCCATTATCTTTGTCATCATAATCCTCCATGACACTTGGCATCACAATGCTCCATGCCACTGTCATCACAATGGGCCATTACATATGTCATCACAATGCTCCCTGGCACCTGTCTTCATAATACTGCATGACCTTGTCATCACAATTCTCCATTCCCTTGCCACCACAGTGCGCCATTCCAACTGTCATCGCAATAATCCATGAAACTTATTAGGCCAATGCTCCATGCCCTTGTCATCACAATGCTCCATGACCGTTTCATCACAATGCTCCGTGACTCCAGTCATCACAATGCTTCATGACCTTTGTCATCACAATGGTCCATGCCTTCGTCATAAACAGTCTCTATGACTTTTTAACCGCAGTGCTCCATGAAGTTTTCATCACAATGCTCTTTGACCCATGTCATCACAATGCTCTATGCCTTTCTCAACACAATGCTCCATGACCCTTGTCATCACAGTGCTCCATGGGCTTGTCAGCACAATGCTCCATGACCCTTGTCATCACAATGTGCCATGCGCTTGTCATCACAGTGCTCCACAATCTTGTCATCACAATGCTCCTTATACCTTGTCATCACAATGCTCCATGCACTTCTCATCAAAATGCTCTCTCACCACTGATATGACAATGTTACATCACTATTCATCACAGTACTTGCTCACCGCTGTCATCACAGTGTTCCATGACTCCTGTCATCACAGTGCTACATCACTTATCATCACAATGTTCGATGACCCCTGACATCACAGTGCTCCATAACCCCTGTCATCAAAATGCTCCATGACCGTTTTCATGAAAATGCTCCATGACCCCTGACATCACAATGTTCCATAACCATTGTCATCAAAATGTTCCATGAGCCTTTTCATCAAATTGCTCCATGACCCTGTCATCACAATGCTCCCTGCCCTTCTCATCACAATGCACCACACCCTTGTCATCAAAATGCTCCATGACCATTGTCATCACAAATCTCCATGACCCTTGGCATCACAATGCTCCATGCCATTGCCATCACAATGCTCTATGGACCCTCTCATCACATTGATCCATGCAATTGTCATCAAAAAGCTCCATGACACTTGTCATCACACTACTCGATGCCCTTTTCATCACAATGCTCCATGCCCTTGTCATTACAATCCTCCATGACACATGTATCACTGTGTTCCGTGCCCTTGTCATCACAATTCTCAATGCCAACTCTCATCACAATAATCCATGAAAATTTTCAGACCAATGCTGCTGCCCTTGTCATCACAATGCTCCATGACCCATGTCATCACAACGTTCCACGGCCTTGTCATCACAAGGCTCCATGACCCTTGTCATCACAAAGCTCCAAGAACCCTGTAATCACAATGCTCCATGCCCTTGTCATCACAAAGCTCCATGACGCATGTCATCAGAATGCTCCATGGCCTTCTCATCACAGTGCTCCATGCCGTTGTCATTACAATCCTCCATGACCCATGTATCACTTTGCTCCGTGCCCTTGTCATCACAATGCTCCATGCCCACTCTCATCACAATAATCCATGAAATATTTCAGACCAATGCTCCATGCACTTCTCATCACAATGCTCCATTACCCCTGTCATCACAATGCTCCACACCCCTTGTCATTACAGTGCTCCATGAGGCTTGTCATCAAAATTATCCATGGTCTTCTCATCACAATGCTCCACGGTCTTGTCATCACAATGTTCCATGCCCTGGTCATCACACTGCTCCATGTCCCTGTCATCACAATTCTCCACGTTCCTGGCATCACTATGATCCATGACACTTCTCATCAAAGTGTTACATGCTTTGTCATCACAATTCTCAATGCTCTTGTCATCGCATTGCTCCATGACCCCTGTCATAGCAAGCTCCATGTGCTTGTCATCACAATACTCCATGTCCTTATCGTCACAATGCTCCATGACCTTTGTCATCACAGTGCTCAATACACTGGTCATCAAAATGCTCCCTGACACTTGTTGTCTGTATGCTCCTTGAAACCTGTCATGACTAGGCTCCATGTATTTTTCATAAGAATGATCCATGCTCTTTTCATCACAATGCTCCATGACCCCTGTAATCACAATGCTCCATGCCCTTGTCATCACAAAGCTCCATGACGCCTGTCAGAATGCTCCATTGCCTTCTCATCACAATGCTCCATGCCCTTGTCATCACAATGCTCCAAGACCACTGTAATCACAAAGCTTCATGCCCCTTTTCATCAGAATGCTCCATGAGACATTTCATTATAAGGCTCCATGGTCTTCTCATCACAATGCTCAAGGAACTTGTCATCACAGTGCTCCATTCCATTGTCATCACAATGCTCCATGACCCCTGTCATCACAATACTCCATGAATATTTTCAGCCCAATGCTCCATGGCCTTTTCATCACAATGCTCCATTACCCCTGTCATAACAATGCTCCATGACCCCTTCCATCACCATGTTCCACGGACTTGTCATCACAAGGTTCCATGACCCTTGTCACCACAATGCTCCAAGACCCCTGTAATCACCATGCTCCATGCCCCTTTTCATCTCATTGCTCCATGAACCCTGTCATCACAATGCACCATGCCCACTATCATAATGCTTCATGCTATTGTCATCACAATGAAATCAAAATTCTCCATGACCTCTGTCATCACAATGCTCCAAACCCTTGTGATCACAATGTTCCATAACACTTGCCATCACAACGCCCCATGCCGCTGGTCATCACAATTATCCATGGACTTCTCATCACAATGCTCCATGACCTTTGTCATCACATTTCTCAATACACTTGTCATCACAATGCTCCCTGACACATTTCGTCAGTATGCTCCTTGAAACCTGTCATGACATGTCTCCATGCCTTTTTCATAACAATGATCCATGCCCTTTTCATCACAATGCTCCATGCCATTGTCATCACAATACTCCACAAGCTTGTCATCAGAATGCTCCGTGACACCTGTCATCACAATGCTCCATGTCCCTTGTCATTACAGTGCTCCATGATGCTCGTCATCACAATTATCCATGGTCTTCTCATCACAGTGCTCCACGGTCTTGCCATCACAATGCTCCATGCCCTGATCATCACAATACTCCATGTCCCTTGTTATCACAATTCTCCACTTCCTTGTCATCACAATGCTCCACGACAGTTCTCATCACAATGTTACATGCTCTTGTCATCACAATTCTCCATGCACTTGTCATTGCAATGTCCCATGACCCCTGTCATAGCAAGTTCCATGCCTTTGTCATCACAATGCTTCACAACCTTTTCATCAAAATTCTCAATGACCGTTCTCATCACAATGCTCCATGCCCTTGTCATCACAATGCTCCAAGCCCTTGTCATCACAAAGTTCCATTACCTTTGTCATCACAATCCTCCATAACACTTGGCATCACAATGCTCCATGCCATTGTCATCACAATGGTCCATGAAATATGTCATCACAATGCTCCCAGACACCTGTCTTCACAATATTCCATGACCTTGTCTTCCCAATGCTCCATGCCCTTGTCATCACAATGTGCCATGCCCACTCTCAACACAATTATCCATGAAATTTATCAGACCAATCCTCCATGCCCCTGTCATCAAAATGCTCCATGTCTTTTTCATCACAATGCTCCATGAACCCTCTCATCACATTGTTCCATGTCCTTGTCATCACAAAGCCCCATGATGCTTGTCATCACAATGCCCGATGCCCTTCTCATCACAATGCTCCATGCCCTTGTCATTACAATCCACCATGACCCATGTATCACAGTGTTCAGTGCCCTTGTCATCACAATGCTCCATGTCCACTCTCATCACAATAATCCATGAAACATTTCAGACCAATGCTCCATGCCCTTCTCATCACAATGCTCCATTACCCCTGTCATAACAATGCTTCATGACCACTGCCATCACAATGTTCCACAGCCTTGTCATCACAAGGCTCAATGACCCTTGTCATCACAATGCTCCAGGAACCCTGTAATCACAATGCTACATGCCCTTGTCATCACAAAGCTCCATGACGCATGTCATCAGAATGCTCCATGGCCTTCTCATTCATTATGCTCCATGCCCATGTCATCACAATGCTCCAAGACTCCTGTAATAACAATACTCCATGCCCCTTTTCATCTCAATGCTCCATGAACCCTGTCATCACAATGCACCATGTGTAACATCATAATGGTTCAGGCTATGGTCATCACAATGAAATCAAAATGCTCCATGACCTCTGCCATCACAATGCTCCAAATCCTTGTGATCACAATGTTCCATAACACTTATCATCACAACGCCCCATGACACTTGTCATAACAATTATCCATTGTCTTCTCATCACAATGCTCCATGACCTTTGTCATCACAATTCTCAATACCCTTGTCATCACAATGCTCCCAGACACTTGCCTTCAGTATGCTCCTTGAACCCTGTTATGACAAGGCTCCATGCCTTTTTCATGACAATGATCCATACCCTTTTCATCACAGTGCTCCAAGTACCCTGTAATCACAATGCTCCATGCCCTTGTCATCACAAAGCTCCAAGATGCATGTCATCAGAACGCTCCATGGCCTTCTCATCCTAATGCTTCATGTCCTTGTCATCACAATGCTCCAAGACTCCTGTAATCACAATGCTCCATGCCCCTTTTCATCAGAATGCTCCATGAGACTTGTCATCACAAGGCTCCATGGTCTTCTCATCACAGTGCTCCAGTACCTTGTCATCACAATGCTCCATGACCCCTTTCATCACAATACTCCATGAGCATTTTCAGCCCAATGCTCCATCACCTTCTCATCACAATGCTCCATGACTCCTGTCATCACAATGCTCCATGACCACTGTCATCACAACGCTCCATGAACCCTGACGACACAACGATCTGGGACTCTTGTCATCAAAATGCTCCATGACCCTTGTCATCACAGTGATCCATGCCCTTGTCATCCCAATGCTCCATGATCCCTGTAATCACAATGCTCCGTGACGCTTGTCATCACAGTGCTCCATGAACCTTGTCATCACAATGCTCCTTGCCTTTGTCAGCAAAATGCTACATAATCTTGTCATCACAATGCTCCATGCGCTTGTCATCACATTCCTCCATAACCATTGGGATCACATTGCTTCATGCCCTTGTCAACTCTCTCTTGCCTTTCTGGTTTTTACAGATATTCGGATGTCCCTTTTGACCGGTGGGAAGTGACAATTCTTTGTAGTGTGGATTTGCATTGTGTGCCTTGCTTAATTGGCCAGAAAGGGCGTATGCGTTTTCTCCTGAATATATTCAGGAGAAAAGGCATACGCCCTTTTTGGCCAAGGGCATCACTGTCCAAGTTGTGATGCTTTTCCTGTGCTTTAAAGGCGATTCCAATTTACCTCTTGAAATATGTTTTGTGCAATTCTGCCTCATTTTCAAGTCCCCTTCTTTACCTTCCCTCAACAGATTTTGGAAGAGAGTAGTCCTTTATAACTCTGCAGGTTGGTGAATTGCTGTGCCCCTGAGTCCCAATTTTCAAATCCCATTTTTGAGAGCTGGCCGCAAATCCAAAATTTTGCTTCAGGACCTATACTGGTTCCAGGGGTGGCTATATTGGTTCCCTGTGGGTGGCTGAGGCTTTGGTTAATTCTTCTTCCTGACGGGAAATTAGAGTGACATGTGCCCGTCCAAATGCCTACATCTACTCTCTGATAGGTTCTCCCTCTTCCCTTTCATCCTCTGCACAATTAGCAAAGTGTGTGAACCAGGAGGTTATAGGAGCTGACTCTGCTAAGTTGCGAGATTGATAGTAAAGCAGTTGGAATACCAAACTGGAATACAAGGAGAAGAAAAATTAGGAGAGTTTTAGAAACCTTTTACCATGACAGGTTGTCCATTCTCTAGGTTTCCCATACATGTTATAACTGTAGTGATATTCCCTTTTACCTGGAGATTTCGGACCCATGGAATGGTTGCATGCATTACTACTTTAAGGGTCTGCATTTTCTCTCGCAATCTCACCAGTCCTCTCAGTCCCAAGTCTCCAGCCTTATGTCTCATCCAGCTTTCTTTGGCGATAGGGTCATTCCAGGTTTCATCAGAACCTTTGAAGGCATTGCATAAGAATTTCGCTGTTTTTTGGTTTTGTTTTTGAAATTTATGTTTATAATGGGGTTGAGCTGATTATCACTGACTTGTTTATGCTGGTCTAGACACAATTGGTTCCCTTACGAAGACATATTAATACATAGGTTATAAGATTCTTACTAGTCAGATATATACCTATGCGGGAAATAGGGGTGTTGATTCCCCTTCACTGAGGAAGTTGTAGGTCTTGTCTATTCTGTATTTGGTTTATGGAATGGTACCTGTGTTAATATCAAATTCTGGTTTTATGCATCACCCCACCTCTCCTTTCTCCTGAAGCAGGCATAAGATTTTTTTTTTCTAAATGTGAGACTCTGTTCTCTTTCCCAATTCAGTTCATGTGTTGTGATATTGACATTTCCTCTATAAGTGATATCTTATGATAAGATTCTTTTTCTGTGTGACTAATTTCCCTTAGAATCATCATACTTAAATCCACTCATTATGCTGCTACTGGCCTTATATACACTGATTTCACGTCTGAGTGACATTCTGTTGTACAAAATACCACAAGTTCTTTATGCATTTCTGTTTTTCTTGGGATATTTTAGGTGTACCAAAGTTGAGGTTCTTGTATGCAGAGCAGCCCTAAACATTGGGGTGCCTGTGTCTTATTGATATTTAGTCTTCCCAAGTTATATGCCCATGAGTTGAAGTCCCCTTTGCTCGGGGGCTTTGTATTTTAGATGTTTTAGGAAACAGTATACACTTCTTCAGAGTGGCTCTTGGATATTTATACCCCACCCATCAGCGTGACTTGGCTCCCTGTTTCCCATGGCCTCTCCTGCATTTCTGGTTTGTACACATTTTTTGGATGGCCTTTCTGAGCAGTGGAAATTGAGACTTCTTTGTTGTGCGGATATGCATTTCCCTCTTGCTTGGTTGGCCAAAAACTCTGTCTGTGTTTTTTTCCTGAAAATATTCACGAAAAAAACACATACACCCTTTTGCCCAACTGCATCATTTTAGAAATTCTGCTGCTTTTCATATGATTTAAATGTGAGTACAATCTACCTTTTGAAATCTGTTTCCTGCAATTCTCCCTCTCATTCAGATCCTCTTCGTTGCCTTACCTGAATATATTTTTGGACGTTGGTTATCATTTATATCTTTGCAGGTCTTTGAATTGTCTGCTCCAGAGCTGCATTTTGCAACTCGCTTTTTTTGTGTGCTGTATGCCAAACCATTGGATTGCTTCCGGCCCTATTCTGGTTCTGGGGAGGCAGGCTGAGCCTTTGGTTAATTTTTCTTCCTAATGGGAAAATAGAGTGGCATGTGCCTGTCAAAACTCCTACAGCTAACCTCTCATTTGTTCCCCCTCTTCCCATTTATCCTCTGCACAAATTGAAAACTGTGTAAAACAGGAGGTTAAAGGTGCTGATTCTCCAAGTGGGGAGATTGTTAGTAATGTGGCTGGAATGGCAAACCTCAGCACCAGGAGATCAAAAATGAGGTGCATTGTAGACACCTTTTCCTGAGCACATGGTGTACATTCATCTCGGTTCCCCAGGCATATTTTCACTGTCAGAAGATTCCCTTGAACCTGCAGATTTGGGACCCATGGAATGGGTACCAGGCAGTATTACTTTAAAAGGTCTGCATTTTCTCTCCAAGCCTCTCTAACATCTCTTAGCGTGCATAGCTTCCAGCCTTATATATCATCCTGCTGTGGGTCTACATGTGTTCAATTCATGTTACATCGTAGACCTTCAACAAAAGTTGTAAGAATTTTTGTCTGTCTCACTTTTTTTATAAATATTTTTAAATTTATTTTTATATTGGTTACAGCTGATTTTCAAAGCTCTGTTTTTTGTTCCTGTACATCCACTTGATTCATGTACTGTGAGACAACAATAAATTCCTTTTCAGATGCTTACCAGTCATATGTATTATTTTCCAGTGACTTGAGTGGGCTGAGTGCAGTTCTTTGAGGTACCGTTTAGGCCTTGTCAGTTATTCAATTTGGTACTTGAAATGGTATCTTTGCTAATTTCAACCTCCTGGATAATACCTCACCATTCCCCACCTTTCCCATTTAGCAGCCTTATGTCTATTTTCTACATATTTGACTATATTTCTGTATTGTAATTTATTTCATGTGTAGCCATTTTTGATTCTACCTTTAAGTGACATCTTATGATATGTGTCTTTTTCTTTCTGACATATGTCACTTAGAATGATCGTATGTAACTCCTCCAGAGTTGTTCCAACTGGCCTTATTTCATTGATTTCTGGATGAGTAATATTCCACTCTACATAAGTACCCCATCTCTTTTATCCATTTTATCCTTCCAGGAACATTTAGGTTATATCCAAGTTGAGGCCCTTTTTAACAGAGAGGTGGTAAACGTTGGGGTGCCTGTTTTCTGTCGATTTTTGTTTATCCCAAGGTATACGCCCATGAGTGCAAGTGCCCTATGCTCTGTAGCTCATTTTGTAGATGTTTTAGCAAACACAATACTCTTCTCCAGAGTGGCTGTTGGCAAATTGCATTTCCACTATCAGCCTCAGAGGGCTCCCTTTTCTCCTCGCCCTGTCCTGCATTTCTGGTGTTTACACTTTACGTGGATGGCCCTTCTGACTGATGTGAAGTGATACATTTTGTAGTATTGATTTCCAGTGTCCACCTGTTTGGTTGGATAAAAAGTGTGTATGGCGTTTACTTGAATATATTCAGAAAAAATGCATACGCCCTTTTTGGCCAACAGCATCACTGGCGATGTTCAGACCCTTTTCTTGTACTTTAATGGGGAGTCCTTTCTACCTGTTCAAATATGTTTCCTGCCACTCTCCCTTGCTTACAAGTCCTTTTCTGTGACTTACCTCAAGACATTTTTCGACGATAGATATTTTCAACTCTGCAGTTTCATGAATTTTAGTGACCCTGAGTTCCATTATTCAACTTGTGTTTATGGAAACTGGACACAAAACAGCGGGATTTCCTCTAGCCCTATTCTGTTTCCGTGGGCAATTCTAGCCTTTGATGAATTTGTCTTCCGGATTGGAAATTAGAGTGGCATGTGCCTGTCCGAATACCTAAGACTTGTCTCTAAATTTTTCTCATCCTTCCGCTTCATCCTCTGGACAAATTCCAAACTGTGTGCAACAGGATGTTGACGGTGCTGATATGCCCAAGTGAGGAGGTTGTTAGGAAAGATGCTGGAGGGGTGAACCCAAGCACCAGGCTATGAGGAGATGAGGTGCATTTTCCATACTCTTTCTGTTCAAATGGTGTACCATCCTCTAGGTGTGACAGGCATGTTTTAGCTGTAGGAAGGGTCCCATGCATGTAAGGAGAACACCAGGGATTTTTCCAAATCAGTGCCTCCCCGAACCCCAAACTGGGGAATTTTTAAGCTACGGCTACACGCATGTCCATTAAGTGCCTTGGGAAATAGGCAGAGCCCAAACTTTAGATGATTGAAATCTTCAGGGTCAGAAGTGCTCACCATTGGCCTTGCTTAGGTTACATTTTATCTGTCATTGATAGATGATGTCAATAAAAATATCTATTCTCTTTCAGATTATTTACCCTTATAGGTTATTGCAAAATATTCAGTGTAGTTCCCTGTACTATACAGTAGTTCCTTGTTGATGATCTATTTTATACATAGCAGTGTGTATGTGATAATCCCAAACTGTTAATTTATCCCGTCTCCTACCTTTCCCCTTTGGTAATAATAAATTATAAGATTTTATACTTCTCAGAAATGGGGGAGCTGAAAGAGAGGTATCATTTTCAATGGAAAAGCATTGAAAACACGATTGAAGCTTCAGCCAAGAGTATTCGATGTACATCCATGGAAATAAATCCCTTCATTTCTCTAATGTTGACCTGACAAATAAGACAAACGTCTTCACTGAACTTGCTTATAGGAAAGTGATGGAAATATCAAATGTAAGTCTTAGAAACATCTTATTTTACCCGAGCGTTATACACTGCTCTATGTTAACTACAGTTTGGCTCACACATCTGTTCATTGAAGTTACAATGTTCTCAATTTCTGTTACTGATCCTCCAGTGTGGACCCCAACAGGAGTCCCCGTGCCCAGTGTCATTGGAGCCAACAGATCAAGACTGAGTTTGGTTCAGAAGCAAAGGAAACATTATTTTGAAAACAGAAAGGAGAGGTGAGAGCGTGCACTCCCCCACGGGCTGTGGGCTGGGCTGCTGTGTAGGGATCCCGGCAGCGTCAGTGGGAGTGAGGGGATGGAGCTCTCGAGGGCTGGGTTGGCTGCAGCTCAGGCTCTATGCCGCGGAGTCTGCATGGGACCCCGCTAGCTGAGGTGTCGACCCAGCCATTCTGCACTAGGAAATCGGGTCTGAAGTGCCGGGTGTGGGACCTCTGCATGCGGAACCCTAGGAGCACGTGAAATTAGACAAAGCACAAAGGAAAAACAGGTTAGACTTTATTTTATTGCCCAGATTCTCTTTTTATCTCCCAGGAGTTTTTAATGATCGTTGCCGGTAATGAACACCTCCTCGGCTTTTTGTTCCGTTCCTCATTCTTGGGGTGTTGAGGGTGCAGACGCCTCTTTTGTGACTGCTTCATGCTGTGGTGGGAGCCCTGATACATGGGGGGAGGGTCAAAACGTCTCCCCACCAGCCTCCAGGTGAGGTTGATTGTCCCAAGGACTCCTGCCTCACTTCTCGTCCGCCTGAGCACCAGCATTGGAAGTGTTATAGATTCTAATGACCTTTAAGGGTCCAGGAAAGAGATGCGCAGAGATGCTGTTGTGGCAGGTTTCATCCCACCCCACATTTGTTCAGCGACCTTAGGCTGACGTTTTTTGCCAACCTAGATGCTCTGACCACTAGTCTGTGCTTTCTTTAATTAGGTCCCTGAATTAATGTACAAACAGCACCATGTGTCAGAGCCCTGCCCGCACAACTCCCAGACAGTCCAGGGTCAGTGGTGATCCAGGACCATGACGTCCACTGAGTCAACGGCCTTTAGAAGTATCCAGCAGTCCAGCCGGTCATATTGACCATCATCACCGCGGTGTCTGTTGGGCCTTCTATGGTGAAAGCATGATATATGTTTCCCCCGCCAAGCTTATTAGCGCCCTTCTGGGTGCAGTAAGTCCTGCAAGCAGTAGTCTGCTCTTTCGGGGCACAGTCTTGTTGTTTTCTGAGAGAAACTACAGGTCAAGTAATGGTCACACGAGTCATTTTGGGGGCCTGTTGCCCCCGTTTGTCTCTCTGGAGGTTGGAGTTGGAGGGCCTGCTCACTCGAGGTCAGTGCGTCCACAGAGCGACCCCTGCAACTTCAGGGCATGATGGGTGGTTAGGATCACCACGTGGGGTCCTTTTCCCTTAGGAGGGAGCTGGCCTTGCGGGCTTCTGATTCAGCTTTTTAGATACCCCAGTATCCTGGCCTGATGAGTCGGTGGGCAAAGCCCTTGGTGACCATAGTTTATCATACCTGAAGGGCATTCTTTTGTTGCTCCATTTCAAGTGGTCCCAGTTTTTACACTAAGGCTCCAAGGGCGATTAACCTATGACTGGGTATGTAAAGGTCCAAGGGTTTAGCTAAATTAGGGAGATCCTGGGCAAGGGTCTGAATTGACTGCTCTTTCCATTCTTGAAAGGCTGCTTCTGGATTCTATTCAAAAGGATCATCATCTTTTCGTGTCAGTGTTTCATGTAGAGGCCCAGCTATTAGACTGTAGTTAGGGATCCAGATGCAGAAAACCTTGGCCTCCCCAGGAACCCCTAAGCTGTCTTCTAGTTTTAGAAGAGGTAAGGCTGCAAATGGCTTCTTCCCTATCCTGGGATGTGTTTCTCCGAATATCTGTGACAATGAAGCCCAGGCATGTCACCTTAGCCTGGGATATTTGAGCCTTTTTCTTGGACACCTTCTATCCTTTCTTGACTAGGTATTTCAGAGGCGTCTTTAGTAGGCCTGGTGATCAGAATGTCCTCTGCATATTGAAGGAGGGTTCCCTTTTACAGAGGTAGAACTTTTAGGTCTTTAGAGGACATTTCCCCAATGATGGTGTGGGTATTTTTGAACCATTGGGGAAGGATGGCCCAGCATTATTGCTTTGGTTGCATGTTGTGTCCTGCCACTCACAAGCCAAAAATCCTTGTGACTCTGAGATGAATGGAATACAGAAGAAGGCATCATTGAAGTCTAATACAGAATGCCATGGCCTGGTGGATGGTAGAATGACCAGCAGGGTGTAGGAAATAGGAGCTACTGGATGTATATCCTCGGTGGCTTCACTGACTGTCCTGATATCCTTTACCAGGTCTCCAGCAGCCAATGGGACTCTCGTGGTCAGGCCAATCCCAGGATATGGAGCTCACCTGGGCTGCACCCCCCACCCCACAGCCCACGGGGCCCTCATGGTCATGTCCCTCCCAGGGTATGGAGCTCACCTGTGCAGTTACCCAGCAGCCCATTGGGCTCTCATATCCAGGCCCTTCCCCGGATACGGAGCTCCCCTGGGCAGGTACCCAAGCAGGGCTGGACACACAAGAACTGTGCACATAGCCCACCTTGCAGAGAACCCCCATCTCACCTGTCGCTCACAGCTGACACAGAACGCCTCAGAGCAGGACTTGAACTAACAAACAGCAGCCCTGACAGGTCTGTGACCCTGGCTATCACTCTGTGCAGCCTCTCTCGGCCTGGTCTTCCAGACACTTCCACTGCAGCCAGGGCACCAGGCCTCTGTCTCCACCCACCATCACTCCTCTCCCTGACTCCTGGGTTCCTCTCATTAGTATAGGGTCTTCTTGAAGTTGTTTTCCACTCATGGACCAGATAAAATGATCAGAAAAAAGCCGCAGCTGAAGCCCCTTGTCTATCCTGACTCTCAAGAGCCCACACCTGTTCCTTGGCCGTGGCCTGTTTAGCAAGGTTCATTTTCTGCAACTGTGATCCCCTGAGGGGTGAGGATTGGCTGATTTGGGCAGCCTGACACTGCCTGCCAGCCCTCCCCAGGTGTGCCTGGGTTAAGGTCAATATAAACTCCTCTCCAGTCAGCAAGAGCCCCTGTAGCTGTGCCTGACGCCATATTCTCTGCCCCGTCAGCAGTGTCGGGGCTGGGGTGGTGGGAGGGAGTGAGGGGCCATGGCTTTGTGGGTGGCCCAGTGTGAGTGGGGCTCTGCTGGACTTTCTGCAGGAGTTGCCAGGCTGCTACCTGCTAAAGAAGAGGATGTGTCACCCATACCTGCCGCTGGAATTTCTCCCCAGGCAGAGGTGAGGAAGTAAAAAAGCAGTGGGGGCCGTGGCAGGAGGGGTATCTCAGGTAGGGAAATGGAAAGCTTCCAGAAGAGCATCTGGGGCCAGGACCATCCTGGCTGGCCAGCAGGCACCAAGTCGGCCTGCGTGCTGTTGCTGGTGTGGCTCCACAGCCCTTCCTCTAGGCTTGCAAGTTCTTGTACATATTCAGCTGTTTTACCTGGAAAGGGTGGGAAGAGTTCAGCTGCAGCAGGACTGGGGCTCAGCTCACATTTACTCACAGACGCCTCGACACAGTCCCCCAGCTTTGCAATGAGGATGTTCCTTGTGGGGGGGGAGCGCTGCTCACTGCATGGGAGACGATTTCCCACCTCTGACCAACTTAAGCATTTTTTACAACTGGAGCAAGTGCCCTGATACGATTTTCCTCTGTATAACTGGTGGGTTCTGTTTTTTTTTTTTTTTTTTTTTTCTTTTTTTCTTTTTGGTTCAAGGTAGATTTTATTTATTCCTCTTTTTTTTAAATTTGGAGATATAAACATGGAAATAATGCATTAATATAAAGATGTCTATGTGAAGGGAAAAACATTTTTTTTGATTTATTTTATTAAATGTTATATATTTTTATTTTTTTTTAAATTTATTTATTTCTTTTATACAGCAGGTTCTTACTGGATATCTATTTTATACTTAAGTGTGCACATGTGAATCCCAGTCTCCCAATTCATCCCACCACCACCCTCACATGGCGTTCCCCCCTTGGTTTCCATATGTTTGTTCTCTACATCTGTGTCTCTATCTCTGCCCTGCAAACCGGTTCATCTGTACCATTTTTCTAGGTTCCACATATATGCATTAACATACAATATTTGTTTTTCTCTTTCTGACTTACTTCACTCTGTATGACAGTCTCTAGATCCATCCAGGTCTCTACAAATGACCCAATTTCATTCCGATGTATGGCTGAGTAATATTCCATTGTATATATGTACCACATCTTTATCCATTCATCTCTCTATGGGCACCTAGGTTGCTTTCATTACCTGGCTATTGTAAATAGTGCTGCAGTGAACATTGTTGTGAATGTGTCTTTTTGATTTATGGTTTTCTCTGGGTATATGCCCAGTAGTGGGATTGCTGGATTATATGGTAATTCTATTTTAGTTTTTTAAGGAACCTCCATACTGTTCTCCATAGAGACTATATCGATTTACATTCCCAGCAATAGTGGAAGATGGTTCCTTTTCTCCACACCCTCTCCAGCATTTGTTGTTTGTAGATTTTCTGATGATGCCCATTCTAACAGGTGTGACGTGATACCTCATTGTAGTTTCGATTTCCATTTCTCTAATAATTAGTGACGTTGAGCAGATTTTCATGTGCGTACTGGCCATCTCTATGTCTTCTTGGAAGAAATGTCTATTTAGATCTTCTTCCATTTTTGTATGGGGTTGTTTGTTTTATTAATATTGAGCTGCATGAGCTGTTTATATATATTGGAGATTAATCATTTGTCCATTGATTCATTGGCAAATATGTTCTGCCATTCTGAGGGTTGTCTTTTCGTCTTGTTTGTTGTTTCCTTTGCTTTGCAAAAGCTTTTACATTTCATTAGGTCCCATCTGTTTAGTTTTCTTTTTTATTTCATTACTATAGGAGGTGGATCAAAAAAGATCTTGCTGTGATTTACGTCAGAGTATCCTTCGTAAGTTTTCCTCTCAGAGTTTTATACTGTCCGGTCTTACATTAAGGTCTCTAATCCATTTTGAACATATTTTTATGTATGGTGTTGGGGAGTGTTCTAATTTCATTCTTTTACATGTAGCTGTCCATATTTCCCAGCACCAATGATTGAAGAGACTGTCTTATCTCCATTGTATAGTCTTGCCTCCTTTGTCATAGATTAGTTGACCAGAGGTGTGTAGGTTTATCCCTGGGCTTTCTTTTTTTTTTTTCTTTTACACGTTTATTGGAGTATAATTGTTTTACAATGGAGTGTTAGTTTCTGCTGTATAACAAAGTGAATCATCTATACATATACAAATATCACCAGATCCCCTCCCTCTTGCATCTCCCTCCCACATTCCATATCCCACCCCTTTATGTGGTCACAAAGCACCGAGCTGATCTCCCTGGTCGATGTGGCTGATTCTCAGTAGCTATCGGTGTTACATTTGGTAATGTATTTATGTCCATGCCACTCTGTCACTTCGTCTCAGCTTACCCATCCCCCTTCCGGTGTCCTCAAGTCCTTTCTCTCGTCTGTGTCCTTAATCTTGTCCTGCCACTAGGTTCTTCAAAATATTTTTGTTTTTCTTCATTAGATCCCGTATATCTCTGTTAACATACAGTATTTTTTTTTCACTTTCTGACTTACTTCACTGTGTAGGACAGATTCTAAGTCCATCCACCTCAGTACAAATAACTCAGTTTGGCTTCTTTTTATGGCTGAGTAATATTCCATTGTATATATGTGCCAGATCTTCTTTATCCATTCATCTGTCGATGGACACTTAGGTTGCTTCCATGTCCAAGCTATTGTAAATAGAGCTGCAATGAACTTTTTTGTACATAACTCTTTTTGAATTATGGTTTTCGCAAGGCAAATGCCCAGTAGTTGGATTGTTGTGTCATATGGTACCTCTATTGTTAGTTATTTAGAGGAACCTCCATACTGTTCTCCTTAGTGCCCATATCAATTTACATTCCCACCCACAGTGCAAGTGTGTTCCCTTTTCTCCAATAAAGGCCTCTCCAGCATTTATTGTTTTGTAGATTTTTTTGATGATTGCCACTCTGACTGCTGTGTGGTGAAACCTCACGATAGTTATGATTTGCATTTCTCTAATGATTAGTGATGTTCAGCATCCTTTCATGTGTTTCTTGGTAATCTGTATATCTTCTTTGGAGAAATGTCTATTTAGGTCTTCTGGCCGTTTTTGGATTGGGTTGTTTGTTTTTGTGATATTGAGCTACATGAGGTGCTTGTAAAGTTTGGAGATTAATCCTTTGTCAATTGCTTCATTTGAAAATATTTTCTCCCATTCTGAGGGTTGTTTTTGCATCTTGTTTATGTTTTCCTGTACCGTGTAAAAGCTTTTAAGTTTCATTAGGTCCCATTTGTTGATTTCTGTTTTTATTTCCATTTCTCTAGAAGGTGTGTCAAAAAGGATCTTGCTGTGATTTATGTCATAGAGTGTTCTGCCTATGGTTTCCTCTAAGTGTTTTATAGTGTCTGGCCTTATATTTAGATCTCTAATCCATTTAGAGTTTATTTTTGTGTATGGTGTTATGGAGTGTTCTAATTTCATTCTTTTATGTGTAGGGGTCCAGTTTTCCCAGCACCAATTACTGAAGAGACTGTCTTTTCTCCATTGTATATCCTTAGCTCCTTTGTCATAGATGAGATAGCCATAGGTATGTAGGTTTCTCTCTGGGCTTTCTGTCCTGTTCCATTGATCTGTGTTTATGCCAATCTACATTCACTTGATTCCATTATGGAGACATATAAATACATAGGTTTCAAGATTGTTACCAGTCAGATAAATTCCTCTTCAGTAAATAGGGTGTTTTGTGTCCAGTTCATTGAGAAAGGAGTAGGTCTTGTCTATTACATATTTGGTATATGGAATGGTATCTGTGCTAATTTCAAACTCTGCTTTTACACATCACCCTACGTCACCTTTCCCCTTAAGGAGGCATAAGTGTGTTTTCTAAATGTGTAACTCTGTTCTCTTTTGAAATTCAGTTCATGTGTAGCCATGTTTACATTTCCTCTATAAGTGATATATTACAATAAGTTTCTGTTTCTTTGTGGCTCATTTCACTTAGCATTATCATACCTAAAGCCACTCATTATGCTGCTATTGGCCTTATGACATTGATTTTATGTCTGAGTGACATTCCATTGTATATAAGTACCCTGACATCTATATCCATTTTTTTTTCCTTTCCTGGGATATTTAAAGACCGCAGTCGAGGTTCTTGTAAACAGAGCAGCCCTAAACTTTGCGCTGGCTGTGTGTTGCGGATTTTTAGTTTTCCCAAAATACACGCCCATGAGTGGAGGTGTGCTATGCTCTGTAGCTCTGTTTTAGAAAACAACATACAGTTCTCCAGAGAGGCTGTTGGCAATTTACATCCTGTCCATCGGTGTAACCAGGCTCCCTTTTCTCCATGGCCTGTCCTGCATTTGTGGTTTTTACACTATTTGTGGATGGCCCTTTGACTGGAGGTAAGGGACACTTCTATGTAGTGTGGATTTTCAATGCCTGATGGCTTGCTTGGCCAAAAAGGGCTTATGCATTTTTTCCCGAATATATTCAAGAAAATACACATACTCCCTTTTCTGCCAAGGGCAACATTGTTGGAGTTCTGTCGCTTTTCATGTGCTTTAAAGATGACTCCAATGTACCTCTTGAAATCTGTTTCCTTCAATTCTGCCTTGCATTCAAATCCTCTTCACGGCCTTACCTCAATATATTTCTGGATGATAGTTGTCCTTTATAACTCTGCAAGTTTGTGAATTGCTGTGCCCCTGATATCCATTTTTCAAACCGCCTATTTGTGAGCTGGCTGCAATACCGCACGATGGCTTTAGGCCCTAGTCCGGTTCCAGGGCTTCAGGCTGAGCCTTTGGTTAATGCTTCTTCCTGATGGGAAAGTAGAGTGATATGTGCCCATCCAAACACCTACAGCTAAACTCTCATTTGTTTCCCCTCTTCCTGTTCATCCTCTGCACAATTTGCAAACTGTGCATAAAAGGAGGGTAAAGGCACTGACACTCCAAGTGGGGAGATTTTTAGTAATGCAGATGGAATGGTGGAGCCGAGCACGATGAAAGGAAAAATGAGGTACCTTTTAGAAAACTTTCCCAATTACACAGTGTACCATCCACTGGGTTTCCCATGCATGTTTTAACTGTAGGAAGATTCCCTTAAACCGGGAGAGTTGGGACCACTAGAATGGGTAGCACACAGTATTGCTCTAAGTGGCGTTCTTTTGCTCACACAACCTCAGCAATCTTGTCAGCCCCAAGTGTCCAGTCTTATGTCTCATCCAGCTGTGGGTGTAAAGGTGGTCAATCCAGGTTGGATCACAGGCCCTGAACGAAATTTTTAAGATTTCTCTCTGTTTCGCGGTTTTTGCATTTTGCTTTTGAAACTTATTTTTATAAGGGGGTTTAGCTGAATTTCAGTGCTGTGTTCATGCTATTATACACACATATGCTTTCTTTATGGAGACATGAGAATAGATATGTTTTAAAATTCTTACAGTCAGATATATTCCTCTGCAATGAATAGGGGGTGTTGAGTCCAGTTCATTGTGTGGGGAGTAGGTGTTGTCTATTACATACATGGTTTAGGTAACGGTATCTGTGTTAATTTAAAACTGTGGTTTTATGCATCACCCCACCTCGGCTTTCCCGTTAAGCAGGCAGAAGATTGTTTTCTAAATGTGTGACTCTGTAGTGTTTGTAATCCAGTTCATGTGTAGCCATGTGTACATTTACCCTATGAGTGACAACTTATGATAAGATTTGTTACTCTGCTATCTTTCCTAACTCAGTTCATGTGTAGCCATGGTTACAGGACCTTTGTAAGTGATATCTTATGATAAGTTTCTTTTTCAATGTGACTTATTTCACTTAGAATCATTGTACCTGAATCCACTCATTTTGCTGCTACTGGCCTTATGACATTGATTTCATGGCTAAGGGATATTCAATCGTACGTAAGTACCACAATTTCTTGAACCATTTTTTTTCTTTCCTGGGACATTTAAGGTGTACCCAAGTTGAGGTTCGTGTAAGCAGTGCAGCCCTAAATTTTGGGGTGGCTCTGTCTTACTGATTTTCATTTTTCCAAATGTATATTCCCTAGACTGGAACTGCCATTGGCTCTGTAGCTCTGTTTTTTATTTGTTTTAGGGAACACAATGCACTCCCCCAGAGAGGCATTTAGAAATTTACATCCTGCCCATTAGCCTAACAAGACTCCCTGTTCTCCAGGGCCTGTCTTGCCTTTCTGGTTTTTTCACATTTTTCGGATGTCCCTTTTGACCAGTGGGAAGTGATCGTTCTTGTAGTACAGATTTGCATTACTTGCTGGCTTGCTTGGCCAAAAAGGGCATATGCATTTTTTCTTGAATATATTCAGAAGAAAACGCATATGCCCTTTTGGACAAGTACATCACTGATGAAGTAGTTCTCCTCTGCCTGTACTTTAAAGGCGATTCCAATGTACCTCTTGAAATCTGTTTCCTGCTATTCTGCCTCGCATTCATGACAGCCTCGTTGGCTTCCCTCAAAAGATTTTTGGACGATAGTTGTCCTTTATTACTCTGCAAGTTTGTGAATTGCTGTGCCCCTGAGCTCCATTTTTCAACTCGTTTTTTGTGAACTGAACGAAAGTCCAAAATTTTGGATCACGACCTCTACTGGTTCCTGGTGGGTGGCTGAGACTTTGGTTAATTTTTCTTCGTGCTGGGAAATTAAAGTGACATGTGCCCGTCCAAATGTCTAACAGCTGCTCTCTCATTGGTTCTCCCTCTTCCCTTCCATCCTCTGCCAAATTGGCAACCTGTGCGAACCAGGAGGTTAAAGGGGCTGGCTCTCCAAGTTGGGAGATTGATAGTAAAGCAGATGGAAAGTCAAACCGGAGCACCAGGAGAGGGACTATTCACTGAGTTTTAGAAACCTTTTGAATTCACAGTGTGTCCATTCTCTAGGTTTCCCGTACATGTTATAGCTGTAGTAATATAACCTTCAATCTGGAGAGTTGGGTCACATTGAATGGGGGCCATGCATTATTGCTTTGAAGGGTCTGCATTTGCTCACCCAATCTCACCAATCCTCTCAGTCCCAAGTGTCCAGCCTTATGCCACATCCAGCTGTCATTGTAGATAGGGTCATTCCAGGTTTCATAAGAGACCCTGAAGGAATTGTAAAGAATTTCCCTGTTTTTTGGTTTGTTTTTGAAATTCCTTTTTATAGTTGGTTTGAGCTGATTCTCGCTGCCATGTTTATGCCAGTCTAGACAAACTTGATTCACTTACGGTGACGTATCAATACATAGGTTGTAAGATTCTTACTAGTCAGATCTATTCCTCTGCGGGAAGTATGGGGTTTTTAGTCCCTTTCACTGAGGAAGGTGTTGGTCTTGTCTAATCCACGGTAGGTTTTAGAAACGGTACCTGTGCTTATATCAAACTCTGGTTTTATGCATCACCCCACCTCTCCTTCCCCCTTAAACGGGCAAAAGAGTGTTTTCTAAATGTCAGACACTGTTCTCTTTCCTAAGTCAGTTCATGTGTAGCCATGTTTACAGGATCTTCATAAGTGATATCTTATGATAAGTTTCTTTTTCTGTGTGACTTATTTCACTTAGAATCATCGTACATGAATCCACTCACTTTACTGCTCCTGGTCTTATGACATTGATTTCATGGCTGAGGGATATACCATCGTACGTAAATACCACAATTTTTGAACCATTTTTATATTTCCTGGGATATTTAAGGTGTACACAAGTTGAGGTTCTTGTAAGCAGTGCAGCCTTAAATTTGTTGGTGGCTCTGTCTTATTGCTTTTCAGTTCTCCAAAGGTATATTCCCTAGACTGGAAGTGCCCTTGGCTCTGTAGCTCTGTTGTTTACTTGTTTTAGGGAACACAATGCACTCCTCCAGTGAGGCAGTTGGCTATTTACATCCGGCCCATCTGCATAACATGGCTCCCTGTTCTCCAGGGCCTGTCTTCCCTTTCTGGTTTTTACACATTTTGTGGATGTCCCTTTGGACCGGTGGAAAGTGATACTTCTTTGTAGTGCAGATTTGCATTGCCCGCTTGCTTGCTTGGCCAAAAAGGGTGTATGCGTTTTCTCCTGAATATATTCAGGAGAAAACGCATACACCCTTTTTGGCCAAGTGCGTCATTCTCGAAGTTGTGCCCCTCTTCCTGTGCTTTAAAGGCGATTCGAACGTACCTCTTGAAATCTGTTTCCTGATCTTCTGCCTCGCTTTAAGTCCGCCTCGTTCCCTTCCCTCAACAGATGTTAGCAAGATAGTTGTCCTTTATTACTCTGCCGTTTTGTGAATTGCTGTTCCGCTGAGCTCCATTTTTCAACTCGTATTTTGTGAGCTGAACGCAAGTCCAAAATTTTGGTTCAGGACCTATACTGGTTCCCGGTGGGTGGCTGAGACTTTGGTTAATTCTTCTTCCTGCCGGGAAATTAGAGTGACATGTCCCCGTCCAAATGCATAACAGCTAGTCTCTCATTGGTTCTCCCTCTTCCCTTCTATCCTCTGGCAAATTGGCAACCTGTGCAAACCAGGAGCTTAAAGGGGCTGTCTCTCCAAGTTTGGAGATTGATAGTAAAGCAGTTGGAAAGTCAAACCGGAGCACCAGGAGAAGGACTATTCGTTGAGTTTTAGAAACCTTTTGTATTCACAGTGTGTCCATTCTCTAGGTTTCCCATACATGTTATAGCTGTAGTAATATTCCCTTCAACCTGGAGAGTTGCGACCCATGGAATGGGGATCATGCATTATTGCTTTAAAGGGTCTGCATTTGCTCACCCAATCTCACCAATCCTCTCAGTCCCAAGTGTCCAGCCTTACGCCACTTCCAGCTGTCATTGTAGATAGGGTCATTCCAGGTTTCATCAGAGAACCTGAAGGAATTGTAAAGAATTTCTCTGGTTTTTGGTTGTATTTTTGAAATTCCTTTTTATAGTGGCTTTGAGCTGATTCTCGCTGCCATGTTTATGCCAGTCTAGACACACTTGATTCCCTTACAGAGACATATCAATACATAGGATTTAAGATTCTTACTAGTCAGATCTATTCCTCTGCGGGTAATATGGGGTTTTGAGTCCCTTTCACTGAGGAAGGTGTAGGTCTTGTCTATTCTAAAGTTGGTTATACAAACGGTACGTCTGCTTATATCAAACTCTGGTTTTATGCATCACCCCACCTCTCCTTCCCCCTTGAGCAGGCATAAGAGTGTTTTCTAAATGTGAGACTCTGTTCTCTTTCCTAACTCAGTTCATGTGTCGCCAAGTTTACAGGATCTTCATAAGTGATATCTTATGATAAGTCTCTTTTTCTGTGTGACTTATTTCACTTAGAATCATCGTACCTGAATCCACTCACTTTGCTGCTCCTGGTCTTAGGACATTGATTTCATGCCTGAGGGATATTCCATCGTACATAAATACCACAGTTTTTTGAAACATTTTTATTTATCCTGGGAAATTTAAGGTGTACCCAAGTTGAGGTTCTTGTAAGCAGTGCAGCCCTAAATTTGGGGGTGGATCTGTCTTATTGATTTTCAGGTTTCCCAAGGTATATTCCCTAGACTGGAAGTCCGCTTGGCTCTGTAGCTCTGTTGTTTACTTGTTTTAGGGAACACAATGCACTCCTCCAGTGAGGCAGTTGGCAGTTTACATCCCGCCCATCAGCATAAAATGTTCCCTGTTCTCCAGTGCGTGTCTTGCCTTTCTGGTTTTTACACATTTGTGGATGTCCCTTTTTACTGGTTTGAAGTGATACTTCTTAGTAGTGCAGATTTGCATTGCCTGCTTGCTTGCTTGGCCAAAAAGGGCGTATGCGTTTTCTCCTGAATATATTCAGGAGAAAACGCATACGCCCTTTTTGGCCAAGTGAGTCATTGTCGAAGTTGTGCCCCTCTTCCTGTGCTTTAAAGGCGATTCCAACGTACCTCTTGAAATCTGTTTCCTGCTATTCTGCCTCTCTTTGAAGTCCGCCTGGTTCCCTTCCCTCAACAGATTTTAGGATGATAGTTTTCCTTTATTACTCTGCCTGTTTGTGAATTTCTGTGCGCCTCAGCTCCATTTTTCAACTAGTTTTTTGTGAGCTGTACGCAAGTCCAAAATTTTGGTTCAGGACCTATAATGGTTCCCAGTGGGTGGCTGAGACTTTGGCTAATTCTTCTTTCTGCCGGGAAATTAGAGTGACATGTGCCCGTCCAAATGCCTAACAGCTACTCTCTCATTGGTTCTCCCTGTTCCCTTCCATCCTCTGCCAAATTGGCAACCTCTGCGAACCAGGGGTTTAAAGGGGCTGTCTCTCCATGTTGGGAAATTGATAGTAAACAGTTGGAAAGTCAATCCGGAGCACCAGGAGTGGGACTATTCGTTGAGTTTTAGAAACCTTTTGTATTCACAGTGTGTATTCTCTAGGTTTCCCGTACATGTTATAGCTGTAGTAATATTCGCTTTAACCTGGAGAGTTGGGAACCAAGGAATGGGGGCCATGCATTATTCCTTTGAAGGGTCTGCATTGGCTCACACAATCTCACCAATCCTCTCAGCCCCAAGTGTCTAGCCTTATGCCACATCCAGCTGTCATTGTAGATAGGGTTTTTCCATGTTTCATCAGATACCCTGAAGGAAATGTAACGAATTTCCCTGTTTTTTGGTTTTGTTTTTGAAATTCCTTTTTATACTGTGTTTGAACTGATTCTAGCTGCCAAGTTTATGCCAGTCTAGACACACTTGATTCCCTTACGGAGACATATCAATACATAGGTTTTAAGATTCTTACTAGTCAGATCTAATCCTCTGCGGGAAATGTGGGGTTTTGAGTCCCTTTCACTGAGGAAAGTGTAGGTCTTGTCTATTCCACAGTTGGTTTTAGAAACGGTACCAGTGCTTATATCAAACTCTGGTTTTATGCATCACCTCACCTTTCCTTCCCCGTTAAACAGGCATAATAGATTTTTCTACATGTGAGACTCTGTTCTCTTTCCTAATTCAGTTCATGTGTAGTCATGTTTACAGGATCTTCATAAGTGATATCTTATGATAAGATTCTTTTCCTCTGTGACTTATTTCACTTAGAATCATCGTACCTGAATCCACTCACTTTGCTGCTCCTGGTGTTATGACATTGATTTCATGGCTGAGGGATATTCCATCGTACGTAAGTACCACAATTTTTTGAACCATTTTTATATTTCTTGGGATATTTAAGGTGTACCCAAGTTCAGGTTCTTGTATGCAGTGCAGCCCTAAATTTGGGAGTGGCTCTGTCTTATTGATTTTCAGTTTTCCCAAGTTATATTACCTAGACTTGAAGTGCCCTTGGCTCTGTAGCTCTGTTGTTTACTTGTTTTAGGGAACACAATGCACTCCTCCAGTGAGGCAGATGGCAATTTACATCCCGCCCATCAGCATGAAAAGGTTCCCTGTTTTCCAGGGCCTGTCTTGCCTTTCTGGTTTTTACACATTTTGTGGATGCATTTTGACCGCTGGGAAGTGATACTTCTTTGTAGTGCAGATTTGCATTGCCCGCTTGCTTGCTTGCTTGGCCAAAAAGGGCGTATGCGTTTTCTCCTGAATATATTCAGGATAAAACGCATACGACGCTTTTGTACAAGTGCGTCATTGTCGAAGTTGTGCCCCTCTTCCTGTGCTTTAAACGCGATTCCATCGTACCTCTTGAAATCTCTTTCCTACTATTCTGCCTCGCTTTCAAGTCCGCCTCGTTCCCTTCCCTCAACAGATTTTTGGAGGATAGTTGTCCTTTATTACTCTGCCAGTTTGTGATTTGCTGTGCCCCTGAGCTCCATTTTTCAACTCGTTTTTTGTGAGCTATACGCAAGTCCCTAAGTTTGGTTCAGAACCTATACTGGTTCCTGGTGAGTGGCTGAAACTTTGGTTAATACTTCTTCCTGCCGGGAAATTAGAGTGACATGTGCCCGTCCAAATGCCTAACAGCTACTCTCTCATTGGTTCTCCCTCTTCCTTTCCATCCTGTGCCAAATTGGCAACCTGTGCGAACCAGGAGTTTAAAGGGGCTGTCTCTCGAGGTTGGGAGTTTGATAGTAAAGCAGTTGGAATGTCAAACCTGAGCACCAGGAGAGGGACTATTCGTTGTGTGTTAGAAACCGTTTGTATTCACAGGGTTTCTATTCTCTAGGTTTCCTGTACATGTTATAGCTATAGTAATATTCCCTTCAACCTGGAAATTGGGTCCCATGGAATGGGGGCCATGCATTTTTGCTTTAAACGGTCTGCATTTGCTCACCCAATCTCACCAATCTTCTCAGCCCCAGGTGTCCATCCTTATGCCACATCCAGCTGTCAATGTAGATAGGGTCATTCCAGGTTTCATCAGATACCCTGAAGGAATTGGAATGAATTTCCCTGTTTTTTGGTTTTGTTTTTTAAATTCCTTTTTATAGTGGGTTTGATCTGATTCTCGCTGCCATGTTTTTGCCAGTCAAGACACACTTGATTACCTTACGGAGACATATCAATACATAGGTTGTAAGATTCTTACTAGTCAGATCTATTCCTCTGCGGGAAGTATGGGGTTTTGAGTCCCTTTCACTGAGGAAGGTGTTGGTCTTGTCTAATCCACGGTAGGTTTTAGAAACGGTACCTGTGCTTATATCAAACTCTGGTTTTATGCATCACCCCACCTCTCCTTCCCCCTTAACCAGACATAAGAATATTTTCTAAATGGGAGACTCTGTTCTCTTTCCTAACTCAGTTCATGTGTAGCCTTGTTTACAGGATCTTCATAAGTGATATCTTATGATAAGTTTCTTTTTCTGTGTGACTTCTTTCACTTAGAATCATCGAACCTGAATCCACTCACTTTGCTGCTCCTGGTCTTATGATATTGATTTCATGGCTGAGGGATATACCATCGTACGAAAGTACCACAATTTTTTGAACCATTTTTATATTTCCTGGGATATTTAAGGTGTACCCAAGTTGAGGTTCTTGTAAGCACTGCAGCCTTAAATTTGGGGTGGCTCTGCCTTATTGTTTTTCAGTTCTCCAAAGGTATATTCCCTAGGGTGGAAGTGCCCTTGGCTCTGTAGCTGTGTTGTTTACTTGTTTTAGTGATCAAAATGCACTCCTCCAGTGAGGCAGTTGACAATTTACATCCCGCCCATCATCATAACAATGCTCCCTGTTCTCCAGGGCCTGTTTTGCCTTTCTGTTTTTACACATTTTGTGGATATCCCTTTTGAGAGGAGGTAAGTGATACTTCTTTGTAGTGCAGGTTTGCATTGCCTGCTTGCTTGCTTGGCCAAAAAGGGCGTATGTGTTTTCTCCTGAATATATTCAGGGGAAAATGTATTCGTCCTTTTTGGCCCAGTGCGTCATTGTCGCAGTTTTGCCCCTCTTCCTGTGCTTTACAGGCGATTCCAACGTACCACTTGAAATCTGTTTCGTGTTATTCTGCCTCGCTTTCAAGTCCGCCTCGTTGCCTTCCCTCAAAAGATTTTTGGACGATAGTTGTCCTTTATTATTCTGCCAGTTTGTGAATTGCTATGCCCCTGAGCTCCATTTTTCAACTCATTTTTTGTGAGCTGTACGCAAGTCCAAAATTTTGGATCAGGACCTCTACTGGTTCCTGGTGGGTGGCTGAGACTTTGGTTAATTCTTCATCCTGCCGGGAAATTAGAGTGACATGTGCCCGTCCAAACATCTAACAGCTGCTCTCTCATTGGTTCTCCCTCTTCCCTTCCATCCTTTGCCAAATTGGCAACCTGTGCGAACCAGGAGGTTAAAGGGGCTGTCTCTCCAAGTTGGGAGATTGATAGTAAAGCAGTTGGAATGTCAAACCGGAGCACCAGGAGAGGGACTATTCATTGAGTTTCAGAAACCGTTTGTATTCACAGTGTGTCCATTCTCTAGGTTTCCCGTACATGTTATAGCTGTAGTAATATAACCTTCAATCTGGAGAGTTGGGTCCTATGGAATGGGGGCCATGCATTATTGATTTGAAGGGTCTGCATTTGCTCACCCAATCTCACCAATCCTCTCAGTCCCAAGTGTCCAGCCTTATGCCACATCCAGCTGTCATTGTAGATAGGGTCATTACAGGATTCATCAGAGACCCTGAAGGAATTGTAAAGAATTTCCCTGTTTTTTGGTTTTGTTTTTGAAATTCCTTTTTATAGTGGGTTTGGGCTGATTCACGCTGCCATGTTTATGCCAGTCTAGACACACTTGATTCCCTTATGGAGACATAGCAATACATAGGTTTTAAGATTCTTATAAGTCAGATCCATTCCTCTGCGGGATATATGGGGTTTTGAGTCCCTTTCCCTGAGGAAGCTGTAGGTCTTGTCTATATCGCAGTTGGTTTTTGGAACGGTACCTGGGGTTATATCAAACTGGTTTTATGCATCAACCCACCTCTCCTTCCCCCTTTAGCAGGCATAAGAGTCGTTTCTAAATGTGAGACTCTGTTCTCTTTCTTAACACAGTTCATATGTAGCCATGTTTACAGGATCTTCATAAGTGATATCTTATGATAAGCTTCTTTTTCTGTGTGACTTTTTTCACTTAGAATCATCGTACCTGAATCCAGTCACTTTTCTGCTACTGGACTTGTGACATTGGTTCCATGGCTGAGGGATATTCCATCGTACGTAAGTACCACAATTTCTTGAACCATTTTTATATTCCCTGGGATATTTAAGGTGTACCCAAGTTGAGGTTCTTGAAAGCAGTACAGCCCTAATTTTGGGGGTCGCTCTCTCTTATTGATTTTCAGGGATCCCAAGGTATATTCCCTAGAATAGAAGTGTGCTTGCCTCTGTAGCTCTGTTGTTTATTTGTTTTAGGGAACACAATGCACTCTTCCAGTGATGCAGTTGGCAATTTATCTCCCGCCCATCAGCACAACATGGCTCCCTGTTCTCCAGGGCCTGTCTTGCCTTTCTGGTTTTTACACATTTTCTGGATGTCCATTTTTACCAGTGGGAAATGATACTTCTTTGTAGTGCAGATTTGCATTGCCCGCTTGCTTGCTTGGCCAAAAAGGGTGTATGCATTTTCTCCTGAATATATTCAGGAGAAAACCCATACTCCCTTTTTGCCCAAGTGCATCATTCTCGAAGTTTTGCCCCTCTTCCTGTGCTTTACAGGCGATTCCAACGTACCTCTTGAAATCTGTTTCCTGCTATTCTGCCTCGCTTTCGAGTCCGCCTCGTTGCCTTCCCTCAACAGATTTTAGGACGATAGTTTTCCTTTATTACTCTGCCAGTTTGTGAATTGCTGTGCCCCTGAGCTCCATTTTTCATCTCGTTTTTTGTGAGCTGAACGCAAGTCCAAAATTTTGGTTCAGAAACTATACTGGTTCCCGGTGTGTGGCTGAGACTTTGGTTAATTCTTCTTCCTGCCGGGAAATTAGAGTGAAATGTGCCCGTCCAAATGCCTAACAGCTAGGCTCTCATTGGTGCTCCCTCTTCCCTTCCATCCTCTGCCAAATTGGCAACCTGTGCGAACAAGGAGGTTAAAGGGGCTGTATCTCCAAGTTGGGAGATTGATAGTAAAGACGTTGGAAAGTCAAACCGAAGCACAAGGAGAGGGACAATTCGTTGAGTTTTTGAAACCTTTCGTATTCACAGTGTGTCCACTCTCTAGGTTTCCCGTACATTTTATAGCTGTAGTGATATTCCCTTCAACCTGGAGAGTTGTGAACCATCGAATGGGGCCATGCATTATTGCTTTAAAGGGTCTGCGTTTGCTCACCCAATCTCAACAATCCTCTCAGTCCCAAGTGTCCAGCATTATGCCACATCCAGCTGTCATTGTAGATAGGGTCATTCCAGGTTTCATCATACACCCTGAAGGAATTGTAAAGTATTTCTCTGTTTTTTAATTTCTTTTTGAAATTCCTTTCTATTGTGTGTTTAAGCAGATTCTCGCAGCCATGTTTATGCCAGTCTAGACGCACTTGATTCCCTAATGGTGACATATCAATACATAGGTTTTAAGATTCTTACTAGTGAGATGTATTCCTCTGCGGGAAATATGGGTTTTTGATTCCCTTTCACTGTGAAAGGTGTAGGTCTTGTCTATTCCATAGTTGGTTTTTGGAACGGTACCTGGGCTTATATCAAACTCTGGTTTTATGCATCAACCCACATCTCCTTCCCCATTAAGCAGGCATAAGAGTGTTTTCTCGATGTGAGACTCTGTTCTCCATCCTAACCCAGTTCATGTATACCATGTTTTCAAGATCTTCATAAGTGATATCTTATGATAAGTTTCTTTTTCTGTGTGATTTTTTCACTTAGAATCATCATACGTGATTCCACTCACTTTGCTGCTACTGGTGTTATGACATTGATTTCATGGCTGAGGGATATTCCATAGTACGTAAGTACCACAATTTTTTGAACCAATTTTATATTTCCTGGGATATTTAAGGTGTACCCAATTTGAGGTTCTTGTAAGCAGTGCAGCCCTAAATTTGGGGGTGGCTCTGTCTTATTGATTTTCAGTTTTCCCAAGGTATATTCCCTAGACTGGAAGTGCCCTTGGCTCTGTAGCTCTGTTGGTTCCTGTTTTGGGGTACACAATGCACTCCTCCAGTGAGTCAGTTGGCAATTTTCATCCCACTTATCAGCATAACAAGGCTCCCTGTTCTCCAAGGCCTGTCTTGCCTTTCTGGTTTTTACACATTTTGTGGATGTCCCTTTTGACCATTGGGAAGTGATACTTCTTTGTAGTACAGATTTGCATTGCCCGCTTGCTTGCTTGGCCAAAAGGGCGTATGCGTTTTCTCCTGAATATATTCAGTAGAAAACGCATACGCCCTTTTTGGCCAAGTGCGTCATTGTCGAAGTTGTGCCCTTCTTCCTGTGCTTTAAAGGCGATTCCAATGTACCTCTTGAAATCTGTTTCCTGCTATTCTGCCTCGCTTTCAAGTCCGCCACGTTGCCTTGCCTCAACAGATTTTTGGATGATAGTTGTCCTTTATTACTCTGCCAGTTTGTGAATTGCTGTGCCCCAGAGCTCCATTTTTCAACTCGTTTTTGTGAGCTGAACGCAAGTCCAAATTTTGGTTCAGGACCTCTACTGGTTCCCCTTGGGTGGCTGAGACATTGGTTAATTCTTCTTCCTCCCGGGAAATTAGAGTGACATGTGCCCGTCCAAATGCCTAACATCTAGTCTCTCATTGGTTCTCCCTCTTCCCTTCCATCCTCTGCCAAATTGGCAACCTGTGCGAACCAGGAGGTTAAAGGGGCTGTCTTTCCAAGTTGGGAGATTGATAGTAAAGCAGTTGCAAAGTCAAACCGTAGCACCAGGAGAGGGATTATTCGTTGAGATTTAGAAACCTTTTGTATTCACAGTGTGTCCATTCTCTAGGTTTCCCGTACATGTTATAGCTGTAGTAATATTCCCTTCAACATGGAGATTTGGGACCCATGGAATGGGGGCCATGCATTTTTGCTTTAAAGGGTCTGAATTTGCTCACCCAATCTCACCAATCCTCTCAGTCCCAAGTGTCCAGCCTTATGCCACATCCAGCTCTCATTGTAGATAGGGTCATTCCAGGTTTCATCAGAGAACCTGAAGGAATTGTAAAGAATTTCTCTGGTTTTTGGTTGTATTTTTGAAATTCCTTTTTATAGTGGCTTTGAGCTGATTCTCGCTGCCATGTTTATGCCAGTCTAGACACACTTGATTCCCTTACAGAGACATATCAATACATAGGATTTAAGATTCTTACTAGTCAGATCTATTCCTCTGCGGGTAATATGGGGTTTTGAGTCCCTTTCACTGAGGAAGGTGTAGGTCTTGTCTATTCTAAAGTTGGTTATACAAACGGTACGTCTGCTTATATCAAACTCTGGTTTTATGCATCACCCCACCTCTCCTTCCCCCTTGAGCAGGCATAAGAGTGTTTTCTAAATGTGAGACTCTGTTCTCTTTCCTAACTCAGTTCATGTGTCGCCAAGTTTACAGGATCTTCATAAGTGATATCTTATGATAAGTCTCTTTTTCTGTGTGACTTATTTCACTTAGAATCATCGTACCTGAATCCACTCACTTTGCTGCTCCTGGTCTTAGGACATTGATTTCATGCCTGAGGGATATTCCATCGTACATAAATACCACAGTTTTTTGAACCATTTTTATTTATCCTGGGAAATTTAAGGTGTACCCAAGTTGAGGTTCTTGTAAGCAGTGCAGCCCTAAATTTGGGGGTGGATCTGTCTTATTGATTTTCAGGTTTCCCAAGGTATATTCCCTAGACTGGAAGTCCGCTTGGCTCTGTAGCTCTGTTGTTTACTTGTTTTAGGGAACACAATGCACTCCTCCAGTGAGGCAGTTGGCAGTTTACATCCCGCCCATCAGCATAAAATGTTCCCTGTTCTCCAGTGCGTGTCTTGCCTTTCTGGTTTTTACACATTTGTGGATGTCCCTTTTTACTGGTTTGAAGTGATACTTCTTAGTAGTGCAGATTTGCATTGCCTGCTTGCTTGCTTGGCCAAAAAGGGCGTATGCGTTTTCTCCTGAATATATTCAGGAGAAAACGCATACGCCCTTTTTGGCCAAGTGAGTCATTGTCGAAGTTGTGCCCCTCTTCCTGTGCTTTAAAGGCGATTCCAACGTACCTCTTGAAATCTGTTTCCTGCTATTCTGCCTCTCTTTGAAGTCCGCCTGGTTCCCTTCCCTCAACAGATTTTAGGATGATAGTTTTCCTTTATTACTCTGCCTGTTTGTGAATTTCTGTGCGCCTCAGCTCCATTTTTCAACTAGTTTTTTGTGAGCTGTACGCAAGTCCAAAATTTTGGTTCAGGACCTATAATGGTTCCCAGTGGGTGGCTGAGACTTTGGCTAATTCTTCTTTCTGCCGGGAAATTAGAGTGACATGTGCCCGTCCAAATGCCTAACAGCTACTCTCTCATTGGTTCTCCCTGTTCCCTTCCATCCTCTGCCAAATTGGCAACCTCTGCGAACCAGGGGTTTAAAGGGGCTGTCTCTCCATGTTGGGAAATTGATAGTAAACAGTTGGAAAGTCAATCCGGAGCACCAGGAGTGGGACTATTCGTTGAGTTTTAGAAACCTTTTGTATTCACAGTGTGTATTCTCTAGGTTTCCCGTACATGTTATAGCTGTAGTAATATTCGCTTTAACCTGGAGAGTTGGGAACCAAGGAATGGGGGCCATGCATTATTCCTTTGAAGGGTCTGCATTGGCTCACACAATCTCACCAATCCTCTCAGCCCCAAGTGTCTAGCCTTATGCCACATCCAGCTGTCATTGTAGACAGGGTTTTTCCATGTTTCATCAGATACCCTGAAGGAAATGTAACGAATTTCCCTGTTTTTTGGTTTTGTTTTTGAAATTCCTTTTTATACTGTGTTTGAACTGATTCTAGCTGCCAAGTTTATGCCAGTCTAGACACACTTGATTCCCTTACGGAGACATATCAATACATAGGTTTTAAGATTCTTACTAGTCAGATCTAATCCTCTGCGGGAAATGTGGGGTTTTGAGTCCCTTTCACTGAGGAAAGTGTAGGTCTTGTCTATTCCACAGTTGGTTTTAGAAACGGTACCAGTGCTTATATCAAACTCTGGTTTTATTCATCACCTCACCTTTCCTTCCCCGTTAAACAGGCATAATAGATTTTTCTACATGTGAGACTCTGTTCTCTTTCCTAATTCAGTTCATGTGTAGTCATGTTTACAGGATCTTCATAAGTGATATCTTATGATAAGATTCTTTTCCTCTGTGACTTATTTCACTTAGAATCATCGTACCTGAATCCACTCACTTTGCTGCTCCTGGTGTTATGACATTGATTTCATGGCTGAGGGATATTCCATCGTACGTAAGTACCACAATTTTTTGAACCATTTTTATATTTCTTGGGATATTTAAGGTGTACCCAAGTTCAGGTTCTTGTATGCAGTGCAGCCCTAAATTTGGGAGTGGCTCTGTCTTATTGATTTTCAGTTTTCCCAAGTTATATTACCTAGACTTGAAGTGCCCTTGGCTCTGTAGCTCTGTTGTTTACTTGTTTTAGGGAACACAATGCACTCCTCCAGTGAGGCAGATGGCAATTTACATCCCGCCCATCAGCATGAAAAGGTTCCCTGTTTTCCAGGGCCTGTCTTGCCTTTCTGGTTTTTACACATTTTGTGGATGCATTTTGACCGCTGGGAAGTGATACTTCTTTGTAGTGCAGATTTGCATTGCCCGCTTGCTTGCTTGCTTGGCCAAAAAGGGCGTATGCGTTTTCTCCTGAATATATTCAGGATAAAACGCATACGACGCTTTTGTACAAGTGCGTCATTGTCGAAGTTGTGCCCCTCTTCCTGTGCTTTAAACGCGATTCCATCGTACCTCTTGAAATCTCTTTCCTACTATTCTGCCTCGCTTTCAAGTCCGCCTCGTTCCCTTCCCTCAACAGATTTTTGGAGGATAGTTGTCCTTTATTACTCTGCCAGTTTGTGATTTGCTGTGCCCCTGAGCTCCATTTTTCAACTCGTTTTTTGTGAGCTATACGCAAGTCCCTAAGTTTGGTTCAGAACCTATACTGGTTCCTGGTGAGTGGCTGAAACTTTGGTTAATACTTCTTCCTGCCGGGAAATTAGAGTGACATGTGCCCGTCCAAATGCCTAACAGCTACTCTCTCATTGGTTCTCCCTCTTCCTTTCCATCCTGTGCCAAATTGGCAACCTGTGCGAACCAGGAGTTTAAAGGGGCTGTCTCTGGAGGTTGGGAGTTTGATAGTAAAGCAGTTGGAATGTCAAACCTGAGCACCAGGAGAGGGACTATTCGTTGTGTGTTAGAAACCGTTTGTATTCACAGGGTTTCTATTCTCTAGGTTTCCTGTACATGTTATAGCTATAGTAATATTCCCTTCAACCTGGAAATTGGGTCCCATGGAATGGGGGCCATGCATTTTTGCTTTAAACGGTCTGCATTTGCTCACCCAATCTCACCAATCTTCTCAGCCCCAGGTGTCCATCCTTATGCCACATCCAGCTGTCAATGTAGATAGGGTCATTCCAGGTTTCATCAGATACCCTGAAGGAATTGGAATGAATTTCCCTGTTTTTTGGTTTTGTTTTTTAAATTCCTTTTTATAGTGGGTTTGATCTGATTCTCGCTGCCATGTTTTTGCCAGTCAAGACACACTTGATTACCTTACGGAGACATATCAATACATAGGTTGTAAGATTCTTACTAGTCAGATCTATTCCTCTGCGGGAAGTATGGGGTTTTGAGTCCCTTTCACTGAGGAAGGTGTTGGTCTTGTCTAATCCACGGTAGGTTTTAGAAACGGTACCTGTGCTTATATCAAACTCTGGTTTTATGCATCACCCCACCTCTCCTTCCCCCTTAACCAGACATAAGAATATTTTCTAAATGGGAGACTCTGTTCTCTTTCCTAACTCAGTTCATGTGTAGCCTTGTTTACAGGATCTTCATAAGTGATATCTTATGATAAGTTTCTTTTTCTGTGTGACTTCTTTCACTTAGAATCATCGAACCTGAATCCACTCACTTTGCTGCTCCTGGTCTTATGATATTGATTTCATGGCTGAGGGATATACCATCGTACGAAAGTACCACAATTTTTTGAACCATTTTTATATTTCCTGGGATATTTAAGGTGTACCCAAGTTGAGGTTCTTGTAAGCACTGCAGCCTTAAATTTGGGGTGGCTCTGCCTTATTGTTTTTCAGTTCTCCAAAGGTATATTCCCTAGGGTGGAAGTGCCCTTGGCTCTGTAGCTGTGTTGTTTACTTGTTTTAGTGATCAAAATGCACTCCTCCAGTGAGGCAGTTGACAATTTACATCCCGCCCATCATCATAACAATGCTCCCTGTTCTCCAGGGCCTGTTTTGCCTTTCTGTTTTTACACATTTTGTGGATATCCCTTTTGAGAGGAGGTAAGTGATACTTCTTTGTAGTGCAGGTTTGCATTGCCTGCTTGCTTGCTTGGCCAAAAAGGGCGTATGTGTTTTCTCCTGAATATATTCAGGGGAAAATGTATTCGTCCTTTTTGGCCCAGTGCGTCATTGTCGCAGTTTTGCCCCTCTTCCTGTGCTTTACAGGCGATTCCAACGTACCACTTGAAATCTGTTTCGTGTTATTCTGCCTCGCTTTCAAGTCCGCCTCGTTGCCTTCCCTCAAAAGATTTTTGGACGATAGTTGTCCTTTATTATTCTGCCAGTTTGTGAATTGCTATGCCCCTGAGCTCCATTTTTCAACTCATTTTTTGTGAGCTGTACGCAAGTCCAAAATTTTGGATCAGGACCTCTACTGGTTCCTGGTGGGTGGCTGAAACTTTGGTTAATTCTTCATCCTGCCGGGAAATTAGAGTGACATGTGCCCGTCCAAACATCTAACAGCTGCTCTCTCATTGGTTCTCCCTCTTCCCTTCCATCCTTTGCCAAATTGGCAACCTGTGCGAACCAGGAGGTTAAAGGGGCTGTCTCTCCAAGTTGGGAGATTGATAGTAAAGCAGTTGGAATGTCAAACCGGAGCACCAGGAGAGGGACTATTCATTGAGTTTCAGAAACCGTTTGTATTCACAGTGTGTCCATTCTCTAGGTTTCCCGTACATGTTATAGCTGTAGTAATATAACCTTCAATCTGGAGAGTTGGGTCCTATGGAATGGGGGCCATGCATTATTGATTTGAAGGGTCTGCATTTGCTCACCCAATCTCACCAATCCTCTCAGTCCCAAGTGTCCAGCCTTATGCCACATCCAGCTGTCATTGTAGATAGGGTCATTACAGGATTCATCAGAGACCCTGAAGGAATTGTAAAGAATTTCCCTGTTTTTTGGTTTTGTTTTTGAAATTCCTTTTTATAGTGGGTTTGAGCTGATTCACGCTGCCATGTTTATGCCAGTCTAGACACACTTGATTCCCTTATGGAGACATAGCAATACATAGGTTTTAAGATTCTTATAAGTCAGATCCATTCCTCTGCGTGATATATGGGGTTTTGAGTCCCTTTCCCTGAGGAAGCTGTAGGTCTTGTCTATATCACAGTTGGTTTTTGGAACGGTACCTGGGGTTATATCAAACTGGTTTTATGCATCAACCCACCTCTCCTTCCCCCTTTAGCAGGCATAAGAGTCGTTTCTAAATGTGAGACTCTGTTCTCTTTCTTAACACAGTTCATATGTAGCCATGTTTACAGGATCTTCATAAGTGATATCTTATGATAAGCTTCTTTTTCTGTGTGACTTTTTTCACTTAGAATCATCGTACCTGAATCCAGTCACTTTTCTGCTACTGGACTTGTGACATTGGTTCCATGGCTGAGGGATATTCCATCGTACGTAAGTACCACAATTTCTTGAACCATTTTTATATTCCCTGGGATATTTAAGGTGTACCCAAGTTGAGGTTCTTGAAAGCAGTACAGCCCTAATTTTGGGGGTCGCTCTCTCTTATTGATTTTCAGGGATCCCAAGGTATATTCCCTAGAATAGAAGTGTGCTTGCCTCTGTAGCTCTGTTGTTTATTTGTTTTAGGGAACACAATGCACTCTTCCAGTGATGCAGTTGGCAATTTATATCCCGCCCATCAGCACAACATGGCTCCCTGTTCTCCAGGGCCTGTCTTGCCTTTCTGGTTTTTACACATTTTCTGGATGTCCATTTTTACCAGTGGGAAATGATACTTCTTTGTAGTGCAGATTTGCATTGCCCGCTTGCTTGCTTGGCCAAAAAGGGTGTATGCATTTTCTCCTGAATATATTCAGGAGAAAACCCATACTCCCTTTTTGCCCAAGTGCATCATTCTCGAAGTTTTGCCCCTCTTCCTGTGCTTTACAGGCGATTCCAACGTACCTCTTGAAATCTGTTTCCTGCTATTCTGCCTCGCTTTCGAGTCCGCCTCGTTGCCTTCCCTCAACAGATTTTTGGACGATAGTTTTCCTTTATTACTCTGCCAGTTTGTGAATTGCTGTGCCCCTGAGCTCCATTTTTCATCTCGTTTTTTGTGAGCTGAACGCAAGTCCAAAATTTTGGTTCAGAAACTATACTGGTTCCCGGTGTGTGGCTGAGACTTTGGTTAATTCTTCTTCCTGCCGGGAAATTAGAGTGACATGTGCCCGTCCAAATGCCTAACAGCTAGGCTCTCATTGGTGCTCCCTCTTCCCTTCCATCCTCTGCCAAATTGGCAACCTGTGCGAACAAGGAGGTTAAAGGGGCTGTATCTCCAAGTTGGGAGATTGATAGTAAAGACGTTGGAAAGTCAAACCGAAGCACAAGGAGAGGGACAATTCGTTGAGTTTTTGAAACCTTTCGTATTCACAGTGTGTCCACTCTCTAGGTTTCCCGTACATTTTATAGCTGTAGTGATATTCCCTTCAACCTGGAGAGTTGTGAACCATCGAATGGGGCCATGCATTATTGCTTTAAAGGGTCTGCGTTTGCTCACCCAATCTCAACAATCCTCTCAGTCCCAAGTGTCCAGCATTATGCCACATCCAGCTGTCATTGTAGATAGGGTCATTCCAGGTTTCATCATACACCCTGAAGGAATTGTAAAGTATTTCTCTGTTTTTTAATTTCTTTTTGAAATTCCTTTCTATTGTGTGTTTAAGCAGATTCTCGCAGCCATGTTTATGCCAGTCTAGACGCACTTGATTCCCTAATGGTGACATATCAATACATAGGTTTTAAGATTCTTACTAGTGAGATGTATTCCTCTGCGGGAAATATGGGTTTTTGATTCCCTTTCACTGTGAAAGGTGTAGGTCTTGTCTATTCCATAGTTGGTTTATGGAACGGTACCTGGGCTTATATCAAACTCTGGTTTTATGCATCAACCCACATCTCCTTCCCCATTAAGCAGGCATAAGAGTGTTTTCTCGATGTGAGACTCTGTTCTCCATCCTAACCCAGTTCATGTATACCATGTTTTCAAGATCTTCATAAGTGATATCTTATGATAAGTTTCTTTTTCTGTGTGATTTTTTCACTTAGAATCATCATACGTGATTCCACTCACTTTGCTGCTACTGGTGTTATGACATTGATTTCATGGCTGAGGGATATTCCATAGTACGTAAGTACCACAATTTTTTGAACCAATTTTATATTTCCTGGGATATTTAAGGTGTACCCAATTTGAGGTTCTTGTAAGCAGTGCAGCCCTAAATTTGGGGGTGGCTCTGTCTTATTGATTTTCAGTTTTCCCAAGGTATATTCCCTAGACTGGAAGTGCCCTTGGCTCTGTAGCTCTGTTGGTTCCTGTTTTGGGGTACACAATGCACTCCTCCAGTGAGTCAGTTGGCAATTTTCATCCCGCCCATCAGCATAACAAGGCTCCCTGTTCTCCAAGGCCTGTCTTGCCTTTCTGGTTTTTACACATTTTGTGGATGTCCCTTTTGACCATTGGGAAGTGATACTTCTTTGTAGTACAGATTTGCATTGCCCGCTTGCTTGCTTGGCCAAAAGGGCGTATGCGTTTTCTCCTGAATATATTCAGTAGAAAACGCATACGCCCTTTTTGGCCAAGTGCGTCATTGTCGAAGTTGTGCCCTTCTTCCTGTGCTTTAAAGGCGATTCCAATGTACCTCTTGAAATCTGTTTCCTGCTATTCTGCCTCGCTTTCAAGTCCGCCACGTTGCCTTGCCTCAACAGATTTTTGGATGATAGTTGTCCTTTATTACTCTGCCAGTTTGTGAATTGCTGTGCCCCAGAGCTCCATTTTTCAACTCGTTTTTGTGAGCTGAACGCAAGTCCAAATTTTGGTTCAGGACCTCTACTGGTTCCCCTTGGGTGGCTGAGACATTGGTTAATTCTTCTTCCTGCCGGGAAATTAGAGTGACATGTGCCCGTCCAAATGCCTAACATCTAGTCTCTCATTGGTTCTCCCTCTTCCCTTCCATCCTCTGCCAAATTGGCAACCTGTGCGAACCAGGAGGTTAAAGGGGCTGTCTTTCCAAGTTGGGAGATTGATAGTAAAGCAGTTGCAAAGTCAAACCGTAGCACCAGGAGAGGGATTATTCGTTGAGATTTAGAAACCTTTTGTATTCACAGTGTGTCCATTCTCTAGGTTTCCCGTACATGTTATAGCTGTAGTAATATTCCCTTCAACATGGAGAGTTGGGACCCATGGAATGGGGGCCATGCATTTTTGCTTTAAAGGGTCTGCATTTGCTCACCGAATCTCACCAATCCTCTCAGTCCCAAGTGTCCAGCCTTATGCCACATCCAGCTCTCATTGTAGATAGGGTCATTCCAGGTTTCATCAGAGACCCTGAAGGAATTTTAAAGAATTTCCCTGTTTTTTGGTTTTGTTTTTGAAATTCCTTTTTATAGTGTGTTTGAGCTGATTCTCTCTGCCATGTTTATGCCAGTCTAGACACACTTGATTCCCTTACAGAGACATATCAATACATAGGTTTTAAGATTCTTACTAGTCAGATCTATTCCTCTGCGGGAAATATGGGGTTTTGTGTCCCTTTCACGGAGGAAGGTGTAGGTCTTGTCTATTCCACAGTTGGTTATGGAAATGGTACCTGTGCTTATATCAAACTCTGGTTTTATGCATCACCACACCTCTCATTTCCCCTTAAGCAGGCATAAGGTTGTTTTCTAAATGTGAGACTCTGTTCTCTTTCCTAACTCAGTTCATGTGTAGCCGTGTTTACAGGATCTTCATAAGTCACATCTTATGATAAGTCTCTTTTTCTGTGTGACTTATTTCACTTAGAATCATCGTACCTGAATCCACTCACTTTGCTGCTCCTGGTCTTATGACATTGATTTCATGGCTGAGGGATATTCCATCGGACATAAACACCACAGTTTTTTGAACCATTTTTATATTTCCTGGGATATTTAAGGTGTACCCAAGTTGAGGTTCTTGTAAGCAGTGCAGCCCTAAATTTGGGGGTGGCTCTGTCTTTTTGATTTTCAGTTTTCCCAATGTATATTCCCTAGACTGGAAGTGCCCTTGGCTCTGTAGCTCTGTTGTTTACTTGTTTTAGGGAACGCATTGCACTCCTCCAGTGAGGCAGTTGGCAATTTACATCCCGCCCATCAGCATAACAAGGCTCCCTGTTCTCCAGGGCCAGTCTTGCCTTTCTGGTTTTTACACATTTTGTGGATGTCCCTTTTGACCGGTGGGAAGTGATACTTCTTTGTAGTGCAGATTTGCATTGCCCGCTTGCTTGTTTGGCCAAAAAGGGCGTATGCGTTTTCTCCAGAATATATTCAGGAGAAAACGCATGCACCCTTTTTGGCCAACTGCGTCATTGTCGAAGTTGTGCCCCTCTTCCTGTGCTTTAAAGGCTATTCCAACGTTCCTCTTGAAATCTGTTTCCTGCTCTTCTGCGTGGCTTTCAAGTCTGCCTCGTTGCCTTCCCTCAACAGATTTTTGGACGATAGTTGTTCTTTATTACTCTGCCAGTTTGTGAATTGCTGTGGCCCTGAGCTCCATTTTCCAACTCGTTTTTTGTGAGCTGTACGCAAGTCCAAAATTTTGGTTCAGGACCTATACTGTTTCCCGGTGCGTGGCTGAGACTCTGGTTAATTATTCTTCCTGCCGGGAAATTAGCGTGACATGTGCCCGTCCAAATGCCTAACAGTAACTCTCTCATTGGTTCTCCCTCTTCCCTTCCATCCTCTGCCAAATTGGCAACCTGTGTGAACCAGGAGGTTAAAGGGGCTGTCTCTCCAAGTTGGGAGATTGATAGTAAAGCAGTTGGAAAGTCAAACCGGAGCACCAGGAGAGGGACTACGCGTTGAGTTTTAGAAACCTTTTGTATTCACAGTGTGTCCATTCTCTAGGTTTCCCATACATGTTATAGCTGTAGTAATATTCCCTACAACCTGGAGAGTTGGGACCCATGGAATGGGGGCCATGCATTTTTGCTTTAAAGGGTCTGCATTTGCTCACCCAATCTCACCAATCCTCTCAGTCCCAAGTGTCCAGCCTTATGCCACATCCAGCTGTCATTGTAGACAGGGTTTTTCCAGGTTTCATCAGAGACCCTGAAGGAAATGTAAAGAATTTCCCTGTTTTTTGGTTTTGTTTTTGAAATTCCTTTTTATAGTGGGTTTGAGCTGATTCTCTCTGCCATGTTTATGCCAGTCTAGACACACTTGATTCCCTTACAGAGACATATCAATACATAGGTTTTAAGATTCTTACTAGTCAGATCTATTCCTCTGCGGGAAATATGGGGTTTTGAGTCCCTTTCACTGAGGAAGGTGTAGGTCTTGTCTATTCCACAGTTGGTTTTGGAAATGGTACCTGTGCTTATATCAAACTCTGGTTTTATGCATCACCCCACCTCTCCTTTCCCCTTAAGCAGGAATTAGAGTGTTTTCTAAATGTGAGACTCTGTTCTCTTTCCTAACTCAGTTCATGTGTAGCCATGTTTACAGGATCTTCATAAGTGATATCTTAGGATAAGTTTCTTTTTCTGTGTGACTTATTTCACTTAGAATCATCGTACCTGAATCCACTCACTTTGCTGCTCCTGGTCTTATGACATTGATTTCATGGCTGAGGGATATTCCATCGTACATAAATAACACAGTTTTTTGAACCATTTTTATATTTCCTGGTATATTTAAGGTGTACACATGTTGAGGTTCTTGTAAGCAGTGCAGCCCTAAATTTGGGGGTGGCTCTGTCTTATTGATTTTCAGTTTTCCCAAGGTATATTCCCTAGACTGGATGTGCACTTGGCTCTGAAGTTCTGTTGATTACTTCTTTTAGGGAACGCAATGCACTCCTCCAGTGAGGCAGTTGGCAATTTACATCCCGCCCATCAGCGTAACAAGGCTCCCTGTTCTCCAGGGCCTGTCTTGCCTTTCTGGTTTTTGCACATTTTGTGGATGTCCCTTTTGACCGGTGGGAAGTGATACTTCTTTGTAGTGCAGATTTGCATTGCCCGCTTGCTTGCTTGGCCTAAAAGGGCGTATGCGTTTACTCCTGAATAAATTCAGGTGAAAACGCATACGCCCTTTTTGGCCAAGTGCGTCACTTTCGAAGTTGTGCCCAACTTCCTGTGCTTTAAAGGCGTTTCCAACGTACCTCTTGAAATCTGTTTCGTTCTATTCTGCCTCGCTTTCAAGTCCGCCT